>NC_087438.1:32685078-32988593 GCF_036321535.1 Camelus dromedarius
AAATGTGTTTTTTTTAAATTAATTTCCAGGAAATAGAAATTAGGGAGGATTTTCCAGAAAACAGAAATTAGGGAGGATTTATTTATCCATGTACTTTATTTTAATCTCTTTTCAAATTCAACAATTTATACTTTTTATATACTTTAATTTCTTCATGTTTTCCTATAGTTTTTTTTGTTCCTTTTCAGCTTAGTTTATTCTTTGTCATTCTTCCACATTTAACAGTAGCCAAGACATGGAAACAACCTAAATGTCCACTGACAGATCATTGGATAAAGAAGTTGTGGTATATTTATATAATGGAATACTACTCAGCCATAAAAAAGAATAAAATAATGCCATTTGCAGCAACATGGATGGACCTAGAGATGGTCATTCTAAATGAAGTAAGTCAGAAAGAAAAAGAAAAATACCATATGATATCACTAATATGTGGAACCTACAAAAGAGAAAAAAGAACACTAATGAACTCATCTACAAAACAGAAACAGACTTGCAGACATAGTAAACAATCTTCTGGTTACAGGGGAAAATGGGTGAGAAGGGATAAATTTGGGAGTTTGAGATTTGAAAATACTACCTTCTAATGTCTGCTCTTTATCACAGTGACCCACTTTTTTTTTCCCTTCACTGTCTTCTCAAGTTCTAACTCTGGTTGTTGTTTGTTATCTAGGATATGCAAAATAATCCTTTTAGGAAAAGTGTGACAGGCATGCCTTATAAGTCTATATTGTTCTGAAATATTAATAAATATTACATAATGTAATGTTAATTGTCCAATTTTTGCCCTATAGACATATCACCTATGTATTTAAGTCACATTCATGAAGGTGAGGCAAGTATAAGAGACTTTTATATGAATTATTAGAAGGTATATTCTTATACTCTAAAGGATGCAAAACTAAATTTTGATATGAATAAACTTACTAGGAACATTTAAACATACAAATTGAATATGAATATTACCAACCATAATTTTCACCCAGTCATTTTTGGGAACACATTAATTAAGACATTTATTAATTTTTAAACTCAAAGTTCAATTACCTATTGAGTTTCCTTGCAATAGAACCAAAGAGATCAGTTGATATCTAGTTTATTTTTTTTATCCCAAAGTGGTTTTTTTGTTTGTTTGTTTTGGTTTGGTTTGGTTTGGCTAAGCTAGGGAATAATAAATTTATATAGTATTGCAATTGTTTCAATGGAGAAAGAACAATTTATCTAAACTCTAAATTTAGCAACTAGGAGATCTGTTTGCATTTTGGATGGATAGTTAAAGGAAAGATTATAAGACACTTCTTACCTTGTGATGACCTACTTGTATTAATTGTGGTTATGTGTGCAGTGGGGAGTAGGAGTCCTCCAATATATGTCAACTGCAAAATGACAATGTTATATAAGAAATTCATACAATCCATGGTCTTTTTTTTCCCCAAAGTAGCACTCTTTCCCTGACATTAAACGACTTTTATTAAATTCAGCAACTTCCCTCAGCATGATAAATGATGAAAAAATTCAATTAATGGATGTGTTTCTTTTCAGCATAAATAAAACACACATCTTTAAATCATTCAATGAATTATTACAGCTTCCAGGAACAAGCCCAAGTTCCTTAGCCTAATGTATAAGGCACTTCTCAATCTTGCCCTACATCCTTCCCTTTGCACATTATACTCAAGTTATACTAAAATTCTTTCCATTCCCCAGATCACCAGGGTCTTTCTCTTTTTAACTCCTCCATGACTTTACAATTAAACTCTCTCTTGTTGGACTGCTTTTGTTCTCTTTCTACTCCTTTCATCTGGACACCTCTGTCATTTAAGAATAAAGTTTCAGAACCACCTCCCCTTAGGAGTTTGTTCTGATAATCTCAACATTAACAAATATTGCAGGCATTTTTATGTCCCACAATAACATGAGATGCTTTTCTAGCTTATAGCACTTATGACAGTAACTTATAGCGATCTGTTTATTTGTCACCTCCCCCAAAAGACTCTGTTTCTTGATAATGGGGTTGTGTCTCATTTAACTTTCTTATTTAGCATGGAAAATAGTTATACACTATAATCCCCTACTCCATCCCCCCAAAAAACTTTAACTGACAAAATCTGAAGCGAAGTTGATGTTATGATTTGCTTGAAATTTTGAATACTTGAGTGTTCAATTTCGATTAGTTCCAATTGAAAAGTGTTCCATTTTGATTAGTTCTAATTGAAAAGGGATAATTTATTAAAATGAATCAGCTGACTTGTAAGAAGTTGAGTGGATCCAGGCAAGAACTTTCATACCCTTTCTTATCTCCATATTGAACATCTGTGTTCTTTATTATTAAATTACTTTTGGTCTGAAATGGAATTTTACTCTGTAACATTACAAGAAAAAAATCTTAAGAATTCTTATGCCCTTTCTGGGGCAGTTATTTCCAGCTGTCAGCGATAGAGTAGATTTCTTTCTTGTTCCTTGCAGTAGAATCTCTGTATTGGGTTTACTTTGCAATTTCTCCCCTTAAGAGCACTAAGGGTGGTCTGCAGAACAAGTGTTTTAGGGAATCCTGGACTCTGATTTTTCTCTGCCTATGATGGAGTTTAAAAAAAAAAAGATTCAGGAAGGTATAATAGTAGAATATCTCAACTAATAATAATAATAATAATGACAACAACAATAATACAGAAGCTCTTGTTGGGTGTTGGAATCCTCTGTAGAATCTTTAAATTATAGATGGCTTCATTTCCAGACACATTGAATCAGAAATGCAACACTTAGGGAACTGCTATGTTGTGTTTTCTAAAATCTCCAAAGGCCACTCAAACTTACAGGTGACTGAAAACTATTATGATATTATTTCATACTTCATACTTATAAATTACCTGTTGTTTTTTCCATAAATTTTCCTCTTAATCGTCACAATAGCACTAAGAGATAAGTAAAATGTATCCTATTTCATAAATGAACAAGCTGAATCTCAGAGGTAGTTGGCAATATTTAGGAGACTCAAAATCAGTTCTGATTCCAAGCCCCAAGCTTCCCACTATAAGTATAAAAGTTAAATATTTCAAATGGCTAAAGCCAAAGTACCTATCTTATTTGTTTAATGCTGTGAAATTTATCATTATATTTCTGATCATACTGAAACTGAAAAACAGTTTACTTCATTTTGGTATAATGTGAAAATACTCTTCAAGTGTTTAAGGACTTAAGATTTTACATTATCAAATCAGGAATATAAGATTCATTATTGTATGATAGTCTTTTTTTATAGGTTCAAAGTCATTATGACCTAGTCATTACTACCAATGAGGATAATAATACGTTTCAAGTAAAACGACAATTTTAAATGGGACCTATTCCTTCATCTCTAAATTTGAAATCATTTAAGATTCCTCATTTCAGTTATTCTAAGAAGAAAAGTAAAGGGTTTTTTTTTTTATTAAAATGTAATTATATTTAAGTTATAATATGTAGATGTAAATATTTTAACACAAAAACCCATATTTGGTAAATAGAATAAACACTGCCTATATGTAACATACAAATTCATCCCTAAAAGGGATGAGTAGGAAAATGATTCTTTTAAAAAATTGTATGTATAATGTGTGTGAATATATCTATCTACATGTGTATATACATATATTTCTCAGAGCAAAGTGCTGGAAGTATATAATAATTCAAAATTTTACAATGGTGATTAAGACATTATTTCTTGGAAAGAAAAAGATGTATTTATACTAACAAGAAAACTAGAAAGTATATTTTTTCAATATAAGAGCCGGTTCTCTTTAAAATTCATAGGCTAATCCTTTCTTTAGTGTGTGTTTGCTTTTATGTCAGGAGAGGGATGGAAGAAAGGGTTGGGCATTATTGTAACATGCTCCCATCTGAAAAAAAAAAAAAAAAAGGCAAAGCAAAACATTTTTATATCCAGAGTATCCTTACTTTTCTCAAAAATATCTTCCTGTCTTTCAAAATTTTCATCTTGAGAAATTTTGAGAGTGACATCATCCCTTTACTTCTCAGCTGTTCTTTAGGTGTTATGGATGGGCTATGTCCATCAGTCTGTAACACTGTGAGTGAGAGATCTAAGACCTTCTGTCCTGAGACTACCACTCGGCGCCAGTAGACAAGCAACACTTCCTTTACCTGCCCTCCCACTATTCTAAGCTGTCTCCTCCAATAAACATAAATTTACTTTCAGAGTCTAGAGATCTGTTATTAGATCTGAACATAGGAGCAACAGATACAGATTCCTATTTCACTTAAACATTTTCCAAAGAAAGAAGATATAATATTAAAATATGATTTAATGATTTTTTCATGTGTGAGACAGAATTTTTGAAATATGGCTTTTAACTTAAATGCAAATGGTGAGGCGGCTACATTTCTTCAAAATACTATTAAACCAAAATAACTTGTATGCTCTACCGACACTTCACAATTTCCTTACGGTGACAATGGGAAAATGATCATAATTACAAAATTTCAAAATGCTTTTTTTCTAGTTTTCCCAAAAGGCTGTTCCTTCATCATTCATTCCACAAATATTCATTCAAAAGATACTGAATACAATAATACTTAAAATGAGAATATAAAATCCATGAGGCAGGTAGGGATTTCTCTTTGCTCTTTTCACTGACTTGATCCCAGTAAGTAAAACACATGCCCATGCAACAAACATTTGCTGAATGAGTGAATAAAGTGTATGTAAGATGTCAATTTCTTACAGCTAAGCATTTTAGATACGTAGATAAAGTAAGAAATGATCACAAAATTCAAGAAGCTCAGTATTTTCTCCTTCAAGTTATCATCCCAAACTCACCTCCATATCTGTAGGAAAACTGTGGTCAGTCTGTGTAACGGTGCTAGAAGGGAGTGGGATTCTAGGCTACATTTAGAAAGCTGTGTCTGCTTTAATATCAGTGTTGTCACTCTATCCAGCTAAAACTTTTCAGTACATAGTATCACTAAAAATATTTATTTTATTTAATCTTTGAAGATTTACTTTGATTAGGAACTTAAAATCCAGTCCCAACTGGAAAACTAAAACATATTTCATTTGCTGCCTCCATTAGATTATTGAGGCACTTCCAGGAATCCATTTATACTTCATTTGTTTTTCCAAGTAAATTTAATTTTTTGTTTTCTTTCAGCACTTTCCTGTCCAATTGATGATCGGCTCAAGAAACTAATTTTTTTACAAATTAAAAATATATTCATTATAAGAAGATATTTTTTAGAAGACTGGCACACTTTAATATCAATGTACATAGATGAATAAACACCTTTGAGGTGTTTATAATCAGTTTACCAGGGAGACTATTAACACTTTTCATTTACATAGGAAATTACATAGTAATTTACATAGTAAAATCACTATGTAATTTACTCCAGTGCATTAGTTGCCAAAAAGAGCAAATATATGTCATAGTTGATAACAGCAATTCTGATGTGAGAGATTTAATGGACTATTTACAGACAGAATAGTATTCTCAAGTATTATGTTTCACATGCTTGTAAATGTGCAATTTTTCATATGGTGAAATTCACTGAAAAGTTTTGTAAATTTAAGATTCTTCAAAATCATGTTCTCACAGTAACATATCTCTGAGGTCTTAAGCTAATAAAACAACATTCCCACAACCTGTTTGGGTCACTGAATTCTGAAAATTAGAGACTTCCTCACCCAGACTCAAGTAATGTTCTTCCAGATGGTTCTTAAGAACTCCAGGATGTTCAAAAATTAGGTAATAAAATTGCCATTTGATATGTTTGGAAAGTTAGAGATGGATGAAAGAGTACTATTTCATTATTACAATTGAAATAGCCACTATTTAAATATTAAAGTCATGTTTTACAATCTAAATCAGAGAAGGGAAAAAGTTAGTTTTTCTATGCACTGCTTGTGAAACTTGCCAAGTCTTTATACATTTGGAGTCTACCTTACAATTAAAAGTGCATTTTATTTTCTATGTGTAGGTCGTCTAACACTGTCTATGTTAGCAAGCACAGATGTGTACATTGGCAAGGTGTGGACAAACATACTGTGGTTCTGGATTTCTGGAAAAGCTCAAGGATAAAGTTCTAAAATCCTCTTTTATCCTTGAACATACAGAACTCTCTTGTTTTGAACTGCGGAGTTAATTTAGCTCTTTGCCCACTTTGTCTGCAGCCTTTGTCCAGCCTTCAGTAACTGTAAGCAACACTATTTACTTTCTGCTAGGCTTATAATCCTTTGCATCCAAGAAGAAAATTGCTGACACAGTCTGCTTACAAACCCCTTTCTGTGTGTGGTACTGTGTCTGATCTGACCATATATGAGCTGCAGTCCAGACCATCCTGATTATCCACATTTTCTAGCCTCTGGTTAGCAGACACATGCTCTTCTTCACCATTATCCTGAGAGTTCAGGAATCAAAAGGACACTAATTTGAGTTTAACGACCATATATTTGGAATTATTTTTTTAAAAAAGGCTAACGGTATTCAGTGTCATGATCAGACCATTACATTTAGCAATTAACAGCATGGGTGCAAAAAAAAAAAAAACCTTAAAACGCTTTGCTGAAATGCTTTATACTTTCCACAGAACAGAAACTAAAATAACCTTTTATACAATTAGTCACAGATGCAGTCCTCACATTTTTTTCACCCAAACACGTGAGTATTGTCTAAAACATGCCTTCTTTGTAGCAGCCAGGTCCAGCCACCACTGTGCTTGACTGAGTTCACAAATCTGTTGTAACCTGTAGCTCCCCTGACATTTCTCTGGCTCTCCTCTCCCTGCTAAGCTTTTTGTTTCCTGGCAGTAATTAAAACCTTCTGCCACTGACAGAGCTACTGCTGCTGCTGGAATCACCAGAGCCACCTTGGTCTCGTGGTTTGGCAAAGTATTGGCCTCTATCACCCTCAGGGCCAGAACTTCTGCCTGCAAAGTTTCCTCATTTCATTGGTTCAAAATATGAAGATTGGTTATTGCAACTGCCAAAATCATTGTAACTCCTGCCACCCCTCCAAACTGCCTCCGTCATTACCAAATCCATTCTAGCCATCCCAGCTGCCACCATATCTACCACCATCATGTCTGCCACCAAAGCCATTCTGGCGAAGTTTCCTCCACAACCAAAGTTATCATTCCCACCAAAACCACCTCTGCAACCACCACCAAAGTTTCCAGACCATTTTGGTCTCATTGGCTGAATGAAACACTAGCTGTCTCTTGTTTAGAGTTTTCCTTACTTCAGTTGCGGCGATTCACAATATGGTACTCCTGAATGACAATCTTGTTTACCGAATCACGGTCATCAAAGATTACAAAAACCAAAGCCTCTCTTCTTTCCACTAGTTCGGTCAGTCAAGATTTCAGTCACTTCAGTGTTCCCATACTGTTCAAAATAACCTCTTAGGTGATATTCTTTAGCATCTTCTTTAATGCACCAACAAAATGTAGCATGTTTTCAATTAAAATGTGATTTAAAAATTTTCTCAATAACTTTATCTGACCACAGATAGTAGTACACATTATTCATTAGACAGGCTTCCATCTTTATGCATATTCTGCATTAAAATTATAACTAGATCAACAAAGAGCATCTTCAAGTTTGAACATTCTCTATGATACAATTAACAGTTGTTTTTCTTTTTGAACTACAGCTGAATTTCTTAAAGGCACAGTCCCATTGATACTGTAACACATGGCATGAAAACACAGTGCTGGTTTCTTTAATTTTTCTAACAAGGTACCACTTCCCAATTGTCTTTTCCTATGGTCATCTAAGACTCTCTTATTTATGTTAATAGTGGGTGCCATTGCTGATAAGCTACTTGTAATAAATGAGTCAAACAAAAAGGCACAAATTCTGCAGATGGTGGAATAATTCAGTGGGATAATCTGCATAAGCAGATTCATATTTTAATAGAAAACATTTTAATTTAATGTTTGGCTTTGATCACTAGCTTACCGAACATCTCTAATTTTTTTCATCTAGTTTCCACTTTCTTTTTAATTAAAAATTGTACTGTGATTAGTGATTAATCCTTTTCCAAGTAGAAGCATGATTATATTATGCTATGCTATATGGCACAGATTTCCCATTGTTAATAATTTTACTCAGATATGTAGCTTTACTTACCCTGCTCACTTAGTGAAATACTGTTCAATGTGAGGGAAAAGCAAACAAGTCAATGTTAGCTTGTATTTTATTTATCTGAAAAGAAAGTGCAGGGTTTCTGGTCTGGCATGTAATGAGTTAGAAGTCACAACTCCATTTTAACAAGTAAGGAACTGAACAAACTGAAAAATCAACTCTTTTTGTATCTAGCCAAGAAGTAATGTCACAAGGCAAACTGCTGACCCCTAAATTGGAGAAAGAGAGAGGAGAAGACAGAGATTCACAACTCACTAGAGCAGAGATGCAGAAACAGAAATGTCTGCAGGAACTGGTGTCAGGGTAGGAAAACCTGAACTGAACTGCTGGACATCTGAGAAAAGTCTTCCGCTTCCAGCTGGTGGAGAGGAAAAGAAATTACTCTGAAATACACCAGGGTGTTCTGTTCTTTTTAAGGCGGTCTGCCCTCAGGAGAAACTGATTTACCAAAGTGTTAACTACTGGGGTTTCTTTCAGAGCCTAACCTAACTAGAGGAAGGGAATTAACCAATTCCAGCTCTGTGAAATATTTATAAAGTGCTGAGAATGACAATTCCCCAAACTAGAACTCTACACCCTGTGAAATTATTATTCAAAAGTGAAGAAGAAATAAAAACTTAATCAAAAAAACAAAAATTGAGGGAATTTGTTGCCAGGAGATCTGCCCCATAAGAAATCTTAAAAGATATTCTTTACAGACTAGGAAAATGATGTGAATCAGAAACTCTGGTCAGCAAAAAGAAAGGAAGGGCATCAAGGGAGAAATAAATGAAGGCAAAACAAAAAACTTATTTTTCTTATTCTTATTGATATATTAGATAACAATTGGCTCAAAATAATAGCATGAATGAATGAGAGTATACATATATATGTATATACGATGATGTGTCCTTATATACAGGTGGATTGAACGACAGCCATGATACAAGGGATGGGGGGAGGAATTAGGAATATTTTGTTATAAGGGACTTTCACTATTCATGAAGCAGTATAATGTTATTTGACAGTGTACTTGAATTAGTTGTGAATTAGTATGGTAAACACTGGGGCAATCAATAAAAAAGCAAAAAAAGTACAATTTATATGCTAAGAAGGAAAAGAAAACGGAATCCTATAAAATTCTCAATTAAACAGAAAAGTTGTGGCAGACAAAAATAGGAACAACACACAAGGATAATAAAAAGAAAACAGTAACAAATATGGTATATATTAATGCAACTATATTAATAATAACTTTAAATGCCAATGGTCTAAATAGGCCAATGAAAAGACAGAGATTGTCAGAATGGACCAAAAAACAAGACCTAACTAAACACTGTCTACAAGAAACCCACTTTAAATACAAACACACTTAGAGATTCAACATAAAGTAATAAAAAGTTACACCATGCTAACACTAATAAAAAAATGTGGGCATATTAGTTTCATACAGAACAGACTTCAGAGTAAGAAAATTATCAGGGATAAAGAAGGGCTTCACATAATGATAAAGGGGTCAATACTCTAAGATAATACAACAGTTCTTAATGTGTATGCATCTAACAACAGTGTCAAAATACACAAGGCAAATCTAATAGAACTGCAAAGGGAAATACATGAATCCACTAATATAACTGGGGACTTTAAGACTCCTCTTTCAGAAACTGGCAGATCCAACAGGCAGAAAATCAGTAAGTACACAGTTGAACTTAGAAGCACCATTGATCAACTGGATATAACTGGCATCTATAAACTATTTTATCCAGCAATAACAGAGTACACATTCTTCTCAAGCTCACATGGAGCATTTACCAAGATAGACATCATTCTTGGCCATAAAACACACCTTAACAAATTAAAAACAAAATAGGACATACAACGTTTGCTCTCAAATCACAATGGAATTAAAACTTACATCAATAACAGAAAGGTTCTTCAAATACCTGGAGATTAAACAATACACTTCTAAGTAATACATGGGCCAGAGAAGAAATTCCAAGAGAAATTTTTAAATATTTTTAACTAAGTGAAAATGAAAATACAATTTCTTAAAATTAGTGGAATGCAGAAAAGCAGTGTTAGAGAGCAATTTATAGCAGTGAATATATATATATATAAGAAATGAAGAAAGAGATCTAAAATCAATAATCTAAGTTCCTACCTTAGGAAACTAGAAAAAGAAATGCAAATTAAATCCGAAGTAAGCAGACAAAATAAATAATAAAAATTAGAACAGAAATCAATGAATTTGAAAGCAGGATATCAATTAAGTCAATAAAACCAAAAGCTGGTTCTTTGAAAAGATCAATAAAATTGACAAGCCTCTATTCAGGTTAACTAAGAGAGAGAGAGAAGACAAAAATTACTAATATCAGAAATGAAAGAGAGGCCATCACTATAGATCTCATGGACTTTAGAACAACAATAAAGGAATACAGTGAATAAATCTATGCTCACAAATTTGATAACCTAGATGAAATGGACCAAATCCTTGAAAGACACAATCTGCCAAAACTCATACAAGAAGAAATAGACAACCAGAATAGTACTATACTTATTAACGAATCTGAGTCAGTAATTAATCTGACTCCTTCCAAAGATGTGAGCACCAGGCCCAAATGGGTTTACTGGTGAATTTTACCAAACATTTATGAAAAAATATACCAATTCTCTACAATCTCTTCCAGAACTAAAAGCAGAGAGAATACTTCCTAATTCATTCCATAAGGCCAGAATTATTCTAATGCCATAACCAGGCAAAGATATTACAAGAAAAGAAAACTATAAAATAATACCTCTCATGAACATATCTGCAAAAATACTAAACAAAATTTTAGCAAATTGAATTGAATGTATAAAAAGAATTATACACCAAAACCAAGTCCAGAACAAAGTTTGACTTACCCTAGATATGCAAGGCTGGTTCAATAGCATTCATGTACAGGAAGACTCAGTATTGTCAAGCTGTCAGTTCTTCCCAAGTTGATCTAAAATAATCAATGCAATCTCAATAAAAATCCCAGCAAGTTATTTTGTGGATATCAGCAAACTTATTCTAAAGTTATTATGAAGAGGCAAAAGACTCAGAATAGCCAACTCAACATGGAAGATGAACAAAATCAGAGGACTGACACTACCCATCTTCAAAAATAATAACTTGAATAAGAATTACTATAGAGCAGTGTATCAAGTACTCAGGACAGTAATCATGACAAAAGAACAAGCAAACAGATCAATGGAATGGGAATTCAAAATGGTTCAGACACTGTAGAAGACAGTTTGGAAGTTTCTTATAAAATTAACATACTCTCACCATGCCACCCAGCAGTTGTGCTCTTTGCTATTTATCCTAGTGAATTAAAAACTTATGTCCACAGAAAAAGCTGCACAATGATGTTTATAAAAGCTTTATTTATAATTGCCAAAACTTGGAAGCAACCAAGATGTAAGTAGGTAAATGAACAGTCTGTAGTACATCCAGAAAATGGAATGTTATTTAGCACTAAACAGAAATAAGCAACCAAGCCATGAAAATACTGGAGGAAATTTAAATGCAAATTACCAAGTGAAAAGATACATACTGTATGATTCCAACTATGTAAAATTCTGGAAAAGGTAAAACTATGAAGACAGTAAAAAGAGCAGTAGTTGCCAGGGTTTGGTGGGGGGCATGTACGGAGGGATGAACAGGCAGAGCACGGAGGGGTTTTAAGGCAGTGAAACTATTCTGTATGATGTGACAATGACAAGTCCGTATCATTATACATTTGTCCAAACTCACAGAATGTACACCAAGAGTGAACCTTAATGCAAACTGTGGAATCTGTAGGTTCATCAATTGTCACAAATGTACCACTGTGGTGCAGAATATCGATAGTGGGACAGTTGTGTATGTGTGGGGACGGAAGGTGTCTGGAAACTCTCTATACTTTCCACTCAACCTTCCTGTGAACCTAATACTGCTTTAAAAAATAAATATATATTTTTTAAAAAGCACATCAAAGTTTATACAGAGCATACATATTTGGCTGGTTCATTTCTGCAAAGGAAATATGTATGGTGCTCAAAATCTGTTTCTTATACATTTATTCATTAATTCAATCAACAGATACTATTTTCTTTGGATGACAACTTTTACATGCAATAAGTTGAAACTCCTCTAAATTAATAGGAAGAACTATCACTGAACTCTTCCCCTCATACTGTTTTTCACATTAGGCTCGTGGTCCATGTATCCAAGAAGAATCCCCAGACTGTAAGAAAGATGCTAAGTCAAACAAGGATGACATGAGTAAAATCGCAGGTCTCTGTTGCAGACAACCATGCTCAAGTGTAAATCATAATATGAAGTGAGAAAAGTTTTTGAACAGTAATCTCTGGCTCTGACCTTCTTGATTTCCACACCCTTCTACTCATCTAAGTATGTGTTTATCAGTGGGTCACTGTCTTAGTCACTTGGGGCTGCTGTAACAAATTGCCACAGACTAAGTGACTCGGAAACATCTGAAATTTATTTCGTACAGTTCTAGATGCGGGAAGTCCAAGATCAGAGTGTCAGCACAGTCAAGTTCTGGTGCAGACCCTCTTCTGGGTTGCAGACTGCTGACTTCTTGTATCCTCACTAGGCAGAGCCCAGAGAGAAGAAGCAAGCTCTCTTGTGGCTCTTATAAGGGCACCAATCTCACACATGAGGACTCACCTCATCTAATTCTAATGACCTCCCAAAGGTCCTGCCTCCTCGTACCATTACATCATGGGGTAGAGTTTCAACAGAGGACTTTGGTGGGGGGGGACATGAACGTTCATTCAGTCCATAACAGTCACCAAAACATAACCATCTTGCTTATCATAGTTATTGTTGAATTGAGTACTTAAGATTTGGGAAACTTTATTTCTATTCTGTTTTGTGCGTTGTCTATTTTTTTTAGCTTGCAGAGTTTAATAAGTCAGTAAAAAGTATAAAATTACTTCATATTCCTATATGAAAAAGCATAAAGTTATTTCATATTTCCCATTCTTGTGGGAAATGGGAAATAACAAAGAAATATATTAAAGAGGCTTTTGAAAGTTCCTTTGCACAGTAACAAGAAGTAGAATACATTAAGAGAATTGAAATCCTAATCTATACCTGGACACAATAACCCCTGACCTGGACCCACAGAGAGCGGCTGCTTGTATTTCAAGTGAGAAAGCTGTCTTTTGATCTCTGTAGAAGGTATATCTTTTGACCTCAGTAGGATATGTTTCAGCAGGAAGGTTCAGACAGGTAGCTGTTCAGATTTGAACAGCAAGTTATTTATCTTCTGCCAGTTTACAGGCTAGAACTATGGTTCTCAAGTTTTAATGTGCATTTGAATAGCCTGGAGGGTTTATTAAAACCACATTACAGGGCCCCCCAGCAGGTCTTGATTTAGTAGGTCTAGGGTGGCACCTTGCTTTCCTAGCAAGTTTCCAGGGGACGCTGCTGTGGTCAAAGGACCACATGTTGAGAACCAGAATATACTATTCATTTACTGTACATATAGCCTCATCATGTACTAAATTGTTATTTGTATACCAACAGAAGTCCTCTTGCCCCCTCTATATAAATAGCTCTTTAGGTGTAAATTTTTTTTTTAATGGTTTGTCCTATAAGGGCAGTAACTTATACAAAAAAAGTACACCAGCCATACCTGAATTTGATGTAAGGAAGTCTGAGTCTCTGCTTTTTCACATTTCTCTCCTCAGTGGCATGGGATGATCAATTATTATCAGAGGCTCACTTTCTTCCTCTATAAAATGGGAATGAGAACCATGTCCCAAGGATGTTGTCTGTGTGAAATGGGATGAGGCCTGTGAAGGAGTCTTGCAAACAGCAAAGCCCTCTACAATGTAACAGTTTATTATTATTGATCTTATTATTGATTTGAGAATGACTTCCCACCTCCAAAACTCCTGGTATAGAAAAGACTCCTCAGAGTGGGTGAGTTTTGTTGACTGACGAAGTAAGCAGAAATAAATATTTATAGATTGACTGATAAAATGAGACAGACTCAGTTCCTTGGAGGGTACCTTGCAATATATAAATGGATTAACAGAGAACCCCACTATTCACTTGTAATAACAATCTAAGGGAAGTTAATTAACTACAACTGAACAAGTATTTATTAAGTACCTGCTCTCTATCATACACCGTGATTAACCATTCCCTGTTCAGATTTTAAGTTATTTCAAATACACCATATGGATTGCCCATTTGAGACTCAACTGCTTCTCTGAAAACAGGCCCAGCAAAATGAGAATTTAGCCTACCTAACTCTCTTTTGAATCTGAATTTATTCAGTATGAATTATCATACATTGTACTAGTAAAGTTAAATATCTAATTCAAACCTGGTGATGTAAACAAAGAATGTTAAGTGAAAAAAATAAAATTACAGAGCTATACAAATCTAGCAATACAAATTTATATCATCTCATCTATATATATTATTAAAATCCATTGCACATGGCATATATGGAGAAATGAAAAACAGGAAAAAAATATATATATATCAGTTGATGGAGGTTATCTTTGAGGGGAAGACTAAAGGGGAAATTTGACATTGTATTTTGTACATTTCTGCTTTGTTTATATATTACAGAAATACTTATATAGGAATTTTGTACTGAGAACAATCAGAAAGGAAATCATTATATATATACACACATATAATCAGTACACTTACAGGGGGTTCCTGCTTAGAAAGCAGTTGTCTCCCACATGGTGAGTGTCTATTTCCCTTCCAAAATATTGACCTGCGAATGCATCATAAGGCTTCCTGTCCTGGCTAAAACAGAATCCCAAGCCAGTTCCCTTAACTGGTAGGTAATTCCTTCAGCGCCAGTGCACATGATTCCCGTGCTTTGTGATAAAACCAACCACCGCTGAGCACTGGGCTGCCCTCCGAGTGGTCAGTGGGAGTGATGTCTAATCAAGAACAACTTTCCCTGCGGGTTTCTTTCCTCTAATTTACTTCCCACTGATTCTCAGAGAGGTGATTCCGCAGGAAAAATAGAGTTGCTGTTTAATCAGTTGCCTTGATTTCTTTCTGAAACCCATAAGCATATAGCGCTGCAATGACACTGTCTCTGGGGTGGCTTTGGAAACGTTCGGCATTTTGCCAACAAGCCTTGTCTAAGCAGAACCCCGCGCAGGGCACTAAAGCCGGAGAGCGAAGAAACGCGGACTAGAAAACGTGGTCGATGCTCTGTCTCCACGCCTGGAACATAAAGCCGAGAGGAAGGAGTGAGAGATTTGAGTCCAAGAAGAAAATTCAAAAGTGGGTGGCAGGCAGCTGTAAAAAAGGAGCAGAGGAATTAAGGAGGGTGAAGAAAAGGAAAAATAACTGGATTGCATTTTGTAGAGAAGGTAAATTAAAAGGTTTGAGAATCAGTGAACCTAGCTCTGAAATTTTAATTATAATGTAAAATTGAAAAAAATGCCCCAAGTTTCTAAAGCCACCCTAGTGATAGGATGTTATTACCCAGAGAAAACTGAGGTAGCCCTTGTTTCCACTCTGCCCTCAGCCTCCTGAGAGCTGCCTCAGTTAACAATCATTTTCCACTGCCATGGTCTGTCTGAACGTCTGTCTCCATTCTAGACCACAAACTGTTCAAAGGCAGAAATTCAGCTCTTTATCTCAGTTTTGCAGTGATGGCTGTATCGCCCAGACTTCATACATGTATTGAGTAAATGAATGAGAATCTGGTTTTCTTCCTTGAAAAGTGGATTCCTGAAACAATCTAATACTGAAATGTGTTCAAGTTTCTTTTAGAAAAATCTTAGATGCTACTTCATCAGGCCCTGTACTCTCCAGTTGCTATTATTCAGAATTCTTTATATTCTCTTGTCACGATTTCATTTATTCTTTTATTATCTAATAAACCTGAATACATCCCATTTTTTCTTTTCATTTTTCCTCTGATTCATTCCAAACTTATCTTCTTACTCTTAAGCTGTGCTTCTTAATTGCCAATGCAGTAAAACTTATCGACCCCTTTATTTTATTCCTACTGTATTTTTTAAGCAAAATAAAATGGAATTGAAGAAACCTTGTCAAAGTAGCTGAGAATGGAACTCTGAAAGAAGATTGCTGCCAACAAATTTTTTTTTTCTCAGCCAGAGAAAATCACTATGATTTTGTTTTTCTTTGTGTGTGTGACTCCTTTTCTATACGTTGATTGTCACTGTGACAAGTCATCGAAGGGAAGGGAGAAGCCATTTTAGGACAAACTTGGTGGCAGGCAGGTGACTGGGGGCAGGAGGAATTCCAGACCTGCCCACCACCACCCAGGAGGCTGGGAAGAGACGAGGAAAGAGCAATGGAGGGCCATTCCAGGCAAGAAATCAGGCCTAATAAGCAGATGCCAGATAGAAGTCCAGTTAATTCAGAATGGAATCTGGGGCAAGAAAAGAAAAGCTGTTAGAGTAAATAAACTAATATTACAGAGAATTATAATGCCCCACAGATCCAGGTTTACAATTTCAATATCAAATAGCAATCAATCTTCACGCCTATGTCACACGTCCTCGTGGAATTCCTTCTTGACAACCCCAAGGTGACATGTTTTTAATGAACTCTTTTAGTTTCAGGGAATGCACCTCCCATCTGATAGCCAGCAATCACTACTTTGTATTCAGGTTACTTTTTATGTGTGATATGTGATCTCTTCTGCTGGGTTATAAGGTACTTTTTTGAAATGTCTACACTGTTCATCCCTCATATAATAAATATAAAATAACTGTGATAATAATTATCACAATATGATCACTTGATGATATCAAAAGCCCTCATATGAATAATACTGGTAGGCAATCTCAAATCAAGTCAAAAGATAAAGCCTCTAGACTCTAGTCCTTGCGCACTCTAACACTGATAAGAACTGGTGCGTGTCATTGGTACCTGGAAGGTGTTCATAATAAACATGTTGTCAACCATCCCTAGACCCTCATATATCACTGTTGTAATTCCTTCACCCTCTTAATACGATCTGAAATGACTGTACTCTCTTTTTTACTGTCTTTCCCCTCCATTAAATTGTAAGCTCTATCTGTGCAGAGAGCATCTCCGTCTTGCTCACTGCTAAATCTTCAAGACCTAGGAAAGTTGCACTTAGTAGGTATGTTGATTCTGACCATACAGTATACAGTTCTACAATACCACAGTGTTGACAGAGCTTATGAAATTATGATCCTAGTAGAATAAATTAGGCAAAGGCCCGATGAAACAAAAAGATATGAAAAGATATAAAAATAAGTAAGCCATAGACTTGTACACAAAACCAGAAACACCTTCAGGAAGAGGATAATACAACTTCTCAAAGACTAACATGAAGATTTCAGCTCACTATTTACCTGGTCCATATGGAATTGTCCTCAGTTTCATGATTTCTACTGTGTGTTAAGCCTACCAACAAGGATGTTCAAAAGTATCTTTACAATTAGATTTTATAGTTAGCCCTTCAATCCAATGGCTTCACATCTTTGCAATGAACTGCAGATCAAAAACATTAAAGCAAACAAACTAACAAAAAAACCCAGAAAGTTCCCCAAAGCAAAACTTGAATTTGCCATGTGTCGGTAACTATTTACATAGCATTTACATTGTATTAGGTACTATAAGTAATCTAGAGACGATTTATAGTATATGGAGGACATGCATAGGTTATATTCAAATACTATTATCATTTTATATAAGGGACTTGAACATCTGCTGATTTTGGCATCTGCAGAGTATGGAACCAACCCCTTGAGGATACTGAGGGATGACTGTATACTTAATTGCACTACTTACACAATTATCCACAATAGAGTTTTAGCAATCAGTCTTGCCTTTTGAAGTCCATCCTTGCACGTTATCGCCTTGACTACTGTACCTTATAGGAGGAACTCACAAAGAACAACAGACTCACATACTGGTCTCTGTTCCCAACTGCATATCAAGGGTAAACATGTAAGTCAGGGCAGCCACACTGGAGGTTAATATAGCACCATTTAGTACAGATAGAGAAAATCATGTTCTAAGCCTTTTGGGGAAGCCATACTGTGCATGACAAGAAAGTTATTTGCAGCTTCATCAATAAAAGCAAAAAATTAGAAATAAGCTCAAGTTTCATTGACTTGAAAATGAACGGATACACTGTGATATATTCACTGAAGGGACTATTTGACATCAGTCCAAATAAATTAATTACAGCTATATCTGTTACCATGGATAAATCTAAAACAGCATGATGTTGAGTGAAAAAAAAAGTTAGGTATAACATGCTTGACAAAATGTAGGAAATCTAAGTCTACCAGTTTCTTGGAAGAGAGGAATCTTGTAATGAACCAGGTTGCCATTTACCAAATGGGGACTTGCTCAAAGGTACATATTTCTATGAGAAAAAAAACAAAACCAACTCTCAGGAACTCTCACTAACTGCCTGGTCTGACTTATGTGCCCTTGTTATCAGCCAAAGAAAAGAAAACTAAATATTCTTTTATTGGAGAGTTTCTCCTCCTTAAGTAACCTAGAAAACAAGAGAAGAACAGAGTGCAAGGGATGTAGAAAGGGAGAGGGAAGCAGAGAGTGAAAGGCAGAAGGATTAAGAAAATAAATTTCTCCAACCAGAATCAAGCCCATCACTGAGAAAATGCCAATAATCATTTTCATTAGGGAAAGTATCGAGCTTTTAACCTGCAGACTCTTTTAACTAAAATCACAGTTAATTGTTCAACTCTGCACTTCCTTCTGCTTATCCCGAAGTAGCACTAAAAGATATGAACTAATTCTGGTGAGTTGTTTAACTACCCTTAATGTTCCTGTTAATTGACTATTTAGATATGACACTTTATTTGAAAAGGGAAAGAAAACCTCTTTTTGGAACAAAGATGTCTTTCTCAGGATTTTCAATGTTTTTAAAATAAATAACATAGAATTTGAATAATTTAAGATCTTCAGTGTCAACCTTTGAAAAACTTAAAAGCACAGGGAAAAATACTTGTGGATAGCCTGCAAAACAGTTTCCTCTTAAGTGGGATTATTAATTATTGAACTTGTCTGTACCGGATTAGTATTTTGAGTTGTTTTGACTCAATTCTGTAGCCATGCTCTCTGTGCTGATGTTCACTTCTCTTTCAACTCTATTTTACAATCATCTAGCTTCAATTTTGTAAAGTTCAGACTTATCCTAAGCAATTTAGAGGACATTTGCACATACTCAGTTCCCTAATGCTGCAGTCATCCTGTCTCCTGGCTTATTTGCTTATTACAAAGGAAGAGATGTGATGGGGGGTGGGGAGGTAGGCAGGGCGACTGACTCTTCTTAAATTTCATATTTCAAATGGAAGTTAGCTCACTTAATTTCTGCATTAAAACAAAAGCGTGTATCTGTAATATCATTATGAGATTTATGCCTGGAAATGACAAGGTGACAAGACAAATGTCTTCTCCAAACTAAGCCTTCTTAGAAAATCAGAGGATTTCAGAAGTCAGTCTCTTAGTCCAACTTCCACATGATGGGACCTCTTTGACAGATGATTTTCTGGGGACTGTTTGAAAATGTGAAGTATGGCCAATTTTTTTTCCTTGTAGAAACAGTTGATTCTCTTACTAGAAAAGTCTCGTTGCCCTAAAAATCTTCCTTGTATCAAGCTTTAATCTGTTTCCCTGTAGGTTACACCCTAGATTCTGGCTCTGCACTTGGAAACAACCTTGCTCAAAACTCCTCCTTCCCAGGGCTTGATGGCCCTCAAAACAATTCATAACAACTCTCTTTTCTTTCTCTAATCTTCCCTACTTCAGAATATTTATGGTTAACTTTTGTCAACAACTCCTCCTGGGACACAATATACAGAACCCCCATGACCCTGCTTGCCCAAACATCAGACCACTTTTGTCTAACATTCAGGATAGCAGTTAAAAATACCTAAATTTTAGAATCAGAGAGAGCTTGGTTAAATCTCGGTTTCACTGCATTTTAGCTATGTCACTGCATAGGATAATATTGGTCACTCTAGCCCTCCTTCATTGCATTTCGTCTTCCAATTTTCAGTGTATAGACCATCCCATCCTCAACCCCCCAACCCCAGGAGTGTTTTCAGACTTCAGAAGCCAAGCAGAGTTAAAAGTACCTAGGATATACCTAGGATGTGGTGTATATACATACACACACACACACACACACACACACACACACACACACACACATACACACAATGGAATACTACTCAGCCATAAAAAACAAATAAAATAATGCCATTTGCAGCAACATGGATGGATCTGGAGATTGTCTTACTAAGTGAAGTAAGCCAGAAAAAGAAAGCAAAGTACCATATGAGATCACTTATATGTGTAATCTTTAAAAAAAAAGACATAAATGGACTTATTTACAAAACAAAGACAGACTCAGAGACATAGAAAACAAACTTGTGGTTACCAGGAGGAAGGGAGTGGGGAGGGATAAATTGGGAGTTCAGGATTTGCAGATACTAACTGCAAATATATATAAAATAGATATATAAAATTGATAAACAACAAGTTCCTACTGTATAGCACAGGGAACTATATTCAATACTTTGTAATGGCCTATAATGAAAAAGAATATGAAAAAGAATATATATATATGTATAGTTAAATCACTATGCTGTACACCAGAAATTAACACAACATTGTAAAATGACTATACTTCAATTTTTTAAAAGAAGTACCTAGGATTTTACACCCCCTAGAGTGGGCATCCACAAAGGACCACTCAGTGAGGGAGTGTGAGACCTGAGTTCCCCAGCTTCAGATCTGGGTAACCTCTAGGCTTAACGCACACTCCAGAACTCCCCAGTGCTGAGAGGCTAAAGCCACACTCTGACACTTTGCCAAGTTTCGTCCTTACTCAGCTTCCTTCCCTTCCCAGCCCTGCTTCCCCCACTTTCTCATTAATTTCTTCTGGAAGCACTTTCTAAATAAACCACTTCCTACAGAATCTTTATCTCTGGTTCTGCTCCAGGGAGAACTGGCTGAAGATGAGCAAGTATCACGATCTCCCAACTCCATTTTCCCTAACCATAAGTGGGATCAAAATTGCACCTACTTCTAGAATTAGTGTAGGGATCCGATGAGAGAAAGCAAATAGCATGACCCAGTTTCTGGTACGATGGAAATGCTCACTGAAAGGTAACTGTTATTATCAGATTCTCTGGACCCAAAATTGAAAGCAAACATTTAAGGGGCAGAAAGTTCAGGATACCAGGGAAGTCGTATTTCCACCAATCAAGCCCAAGAATGCAGGCTTTCCTTGAGAGGGGACAACATTGATGGCTGCTATGAAATTAGAGCCCACCCTGCCAAGAGGCTGCAGCACTGGCGCATGGTGCCCAGGAACTGCCCAGAGGCCTCTGCTGGGTCCTTTGTCTTGGCAGTGAGCCAGAAAGCCTGGGTTCCCAGTGGCATCATTGTGCTGTCCTCTCTGAAACAGCTAGAGAAAGATGTAACCAAAACGAAACACAGCAAGTCAAAATCTAGAACACTTGTCCCAAATATTCATTTCAAAGAGCTCTCAAGTGTGGTATAAATCTATACACCCTAAAAGTAGAGAAAAACGGAGTCTATTTGGTCTTTGTCTGGCTCATCAGACTGCGTATGTGAGAGGCATAACATCGTGCAACAATTATGAGATGAGATTGATATTCCAGGGCTGCACTCGCCCAGCTGCAGAGCTCAGTCAGGCTTACAGATGCAGCTGAAGGCAACTGGGCAGCAGTTTTAATTAATTGGCAATTTTGAGCCTCTCACGCTAAAAGCTACCTTAATGGTAAAACAAGAAATGACGTGGGAAAGGAATACAATTTGAAAACATGCGTCCTGAAACGACTGCTAGATTACCAACTCTGAGCTTTTAAGCAGCAACCTAGCTTTCACTCAGCGATTATATGTTAACTATTCTCTAGTTATAAAAATCTAACATAAATGAAAATCAACTTAGAATTCTGAGATCACTAATTGCTTTTTTGCTTCTGAAAAAAGACTTAACTGGACTCTAACATTGTTCACTCTTGAATAAAAGCTACAAGATCCTATATATTTGCATAATATCCCTATGATGATTGCTAAAATGGACACAGTGCTTTATGATTTATGAAGTCCTCTTAGGTATTATTATCTCTTTTAACCCTCAAAACAAAGATAGAGAAGAGAAAAAGCATTATTACCATCAACCCACTGTTAAAGAAAAAGAAAAGGAAGTCCTAAATGTTTTAAATCCATTGAGGATTATGAAGTAAGTGGGGAGGTGGACCCACTGACTCAGGTCTTCTCATTCCAAGTTGCGTAGTCAGCACACCTCACATCAACCTATCTAATAATCTTGTGGATTTATCTAACCCAGAACAAGAGACTCTGTTTTATCAGGAGTAAAATATCAAAAGGAATAAGCTCATTTTTAATAGTTTTGAGATTTACTTGTTTTTTAATTGAGATATAATTGACACATAACATTTTATAAGTTTAAGGTATACAGTGTGTTGATTTACTACCCTTATATGCTGCAGTGTGATTACCACCATAGCGTTAGTTACCTCTATCAAGTTATGCACTTACCATTTCTTTCCTTTGATGAGAACATCTAAGATCTAATTTCTTGGCAACTTTGAAGTGTTATATACAATACCGTTGAGTATAATCTCTATGTTGTGCATTAGAGCCCCAGATCTTATTCATTTCCTAGTTTCAAGTTTATACCCTGTGACGAAAGTCTTCTCAAACTCATTTAATTTCAGCCCAGTCCAATTTCTACTCAGTGGTAAAAAAATAATCATCTTTCCTTCACCCCTAATCCAAGTGGAATCCCCAACTTCCACCTGACTTCTCCTATCAGACAGTAAACTGTGGAGTCAGGTCAGCATCATACTCTTATTCGTGAAAAGCAAAGGTTAATTTTTGTTTGGTAATGTTTCCTAAATGAATGAATGAGTTTGCTTGGGAGTGTGTAAGTTACGTGAGCATGACCATACATGAACGTTGCCAGGGAAGAGTTTACAATCTAGATTAATTTAGAAAAAAAAGATACATATGAAAATAAAAGCAAGTAAGCAAGCAAGTAATGCTAGAGACAAGTGGTGTGAGG
The DNA here is from genome assembly GCF_036321535.1 of Camelus dromedarius. Classification (NCBI taxonomy): domain Eukaryota; kingdom Metazoa; phylum Chordata; class Mammalia; order Artiodactyla; family Camelidae; genus Camelus; species Camelus dromedarius. Next base: position 32,708,314 of record NC_087438.1, read on the forward strand.
TTCAATCAACAGAGAGCTACACTGCTAGGGAAGGGTGCAGGGAAGCTGTGGTTGATGCCACCTGTGCTCCGTCTGTCCCCATCATGTTACCAGTTTTGCACTCAGGGCTCCCCAGGCTTCCATTCCTGGCAGCCGGCAGCCAGGTGTCTTTGTCAGAGGGAGGCTGGAAATGCCTACAGATTTTAACTTCTCTGCCCCCCACCAGACATAGCCCTTAATCACAGCCTTTGGGGACCCTGGCTCCTGTGTCCTGGATGAGACAGTTTGGAGGTGTCATGACTCTGTCTCCAGAGCTCCTCTGCCAGGCTGAGCGCAAGTGACCCTCTATGGGACCTCACTCCTGACGGTCCCTTTGCTTGGCCCCTTCTCGTCCCGGTCCCTTCCTCTTCCCCTGGTGACTTTTCCTGGACCTTGCTAATAAATCACCTTCACACCAACCCTCTCTTCTAGGTTTACCTTCGGGGAACTCAATCTAAAACAGAGATGTCTGACACTTAATGGGCCCTAAATATTATGCTTCAGATTTGAGTGGCCTGTTGAAAGGTTCCTTCCAGGGAGGGAGAATGTCATAAGTAAAGGCACGGGGAGGTGGAGTTTTTTATGTAGATCACAGGGGAAAGAAAAGCCTTGCTGACAGCAAACTGTGGGTGTTGTAACCCCGGGGCATAATTTTGGGTAGGCAGGACAATAGGGCAGAATCGGATGGGGTAAATCCTGAAGGAAAAACAACAGAAATTTTAACTTGATGTGACCAAGAGTAGGAAGCCATTCAGAGTTCCTAAGCTAGAAAAAAAATGAGGAAAGTAGGTTTTTCTACTTGTATTTTTAAGAACGCAGTCACAGAACGCCAGTCTCTATAGATGCCAAGTGAAGAAAAGGTTCTCTGATCAAATAAAGTTTGAAAATACTTTATATATCTAGCCCATTAATGATCACTGAAGGATCATAAGCCTATGAAAGCTGAGGTCAAGGATTAGTTTGGGATTTGTGGGTTTTTTTTTTTTTTTTTCAAATTTCTAATCTCCCATATTGAGGATTCAACTGCCTTTAGTGTCTGTACTATTGAGCGTGGCCCGCCTGGTGATAAAGGATCCTCTTGCGCTTTATCTAGCATTTCCTAAGCACATTTGCCCACTGAACACTGTGGGGAAGTAATTTTTATTAACACAGTATAGAATTGGTTTTCCTGTAAACATATTTCAGGAAACGCCATTTTAGGAAGCTCAGTGAGAGGGGCAGAGACTGGATGGATGCCAGGAGCTTTGCTAAAGAAGAGACTGGCCTGGTGGCTTGAGAAATGTAAAGGAAAATGGGCATTGCAGATCATCTATAAAAAAGTCACTGTTTATCAATGGAGAGGCGGGAAGCTGAAAAGACCCTGAATTTTCCAGCCCCGTCAAAGCGGTGTGAGTAACGTAAGTGCAACTGGCCGGTCGTGCACTTTTTCTCAGACTTCAGCGGCTGAAATCTAATGGAAGACAGGAATTTGGACAGCATCTCGAAGTGGAAAAAAATTTTTTACATTAAATTTGAAGGATTCAGTCCAACTGAATCTATTATCCAGCATCATTTTAGCAATATTAAAAGGTAGTTCTATTGAATTTAAACATTAAAACCTCATAAAATTATTTTAAAAGCTTGCCTGTAGTTTTTGTCTTAAACTCAAATAACATAAGGATGAGAAGTTTTGATCTCAACTTCTGTGTAGACTGAGCAGGGTTTTTCAAATTTTACTGGGCACGTGAAACACCTGGAGATCTGGTCAAAATGCAGATTTCAATCTAGTAGGTCTGGGTGGAGCCTGAGATTTTGCGTTTCCAGCAAGCTCCCAGGTGATGCAAAGTTGCTGGTCCAAGGACCACATTCTGAGCAGCAAGAGGATCACAGATAAGGTCCAGAGAACAATATAAACTCAGAGACTCTAAATTACAAGTACAATAGAACTTATTTTTACTGTCAAATATTTATTGTCTTCGATGTTATATTTGTTCATTTATTTTATCCATTTCTTATGATGATTTCACTGCCAACAGAGCATATGAAAGAAAAAGAAATCATAGGGAGAAAAGATGTGAGTAAAGGAAATTACAATGAGACATAAAAACCCATGGGGAGCTCTAGTGAAGATTAACAGTCTGCTTTCAGAATGAGAGTTTGGTACACGTGGGCTAATTTGCAAGTTTTATAGGGTAAGAGGAATGTTTTATCAAGATACATTTTTTGAACATTTTTTTTCATTCTGATTCTTTTAACTCAGTTTTTTGCATGCTGTGAGCTGAAAAATATAAATAAGATTTCCTTTTAATAGCAATGTTACACAAAGCGAACTATACCAGTTTTTAACAGAATCTTTCTTCTCTACTATATTTTATTATTTCAAGAAACTTCATTCTCTAAGGAAGTTTCCAAGATTATGTCCTTCATTTTCATATGCCAGTACCTTCTCAATTCTAAAAGCATAAGCCAACATCTAAGAAATAAGAGAAAGCATCTTACAATCATTCATATTCAAAACACAGTGGCCAAAGAGAAATAGTGGTTTTCATACATATTTTTGTTACTTTGTGGAAACAAAAGCAAGGAGATTTAAATAATAAGCCTTTGAAATCCTGGTGGTTCCTGAAATAGAAATGATGAAAACATAAGCTCTACCCTTCTGTTTTTCATAAGATGGTTCTATTGACCATATCTGACTACTTTAACCCAGGGGTCCACCCCCAAATTAATAAGGGAGTAATAAAAATAATTGTTCATTTTAAAAATCTCATGTCACTACAGGATGTTACACATCAAACAAGTTCTCATTTTACTTTTAAAATATGACTCTACCTTTATTATATATGCAATGTATTTTTCAGAAGATTTATAGGTAAACTTTCTATTATATTATTACCCAGCCATGGCTTCCTCTGTGGATTAAAGAATTAAAATGTTAATGTGAAATTCATAGCTCAGGAATTAGAAAGCTTCCTTTTTCCTCTGAATGACTGAGTATATATTTGGCTCTTTTCAATATTGTGACTCAGAAAATTCATTAGATTTACATTAACAAAGTGAGTAGTATATATTAATTTTCTCAGTCTAGAAAAAAGGTAAGAAAACTAACAACTCTTGGGTGTCTCCAATGTCCCAGGTACCATTCAACATCCTTTCCCTTAGCCATGTCTTAAAACAGCTGGAATGTAGGTCTCTACATTAAAAAGATAGAAAATGATAGACTCTAAACGATCAGAGCAAAATCACTATAAAAAAATTCTAGTTCAAGGAATACAATTTGTGACAAGTAATTACTGTGTTCCTCACATGAATCCTCAGAAATGATTAGGGATCCAAGGTAGTGAAAAGGGAGCCCACCCAGGATGGGGGTCCACCACATCCTCGTCCTGAGAGTAAAGCTCTGCCAGCAGATCTGTGAATTATGGGTTAATTGGGGCTCACATTGCCCTCCCAGAGACTACTGCATTTTAGGCTTGCATTTCTTATATCCAAAGGCATGTGAAGGAGCCTTAGCTAGAATGTGTCTTTAATACTTGATTTGAGTTTGCAAACCCCTTTAGTCATAAACACTTTGTGTTAGAGCAGCTCCATCATTAAAAGTTGAGTTAATAAAGAAATTCATACCTAAAGGAGAATTTTAAAGTAGAGAAAGTTACCCAACAATTATGAAAATAAGTGGAAGTTAGGAATCAGAGTACTTGAATAAAAATAAAACAGACAAAACAAATAAAGGAATTAGAATTTTTTAATTGTGTCTGGAATCATATGAGTCAAGAATCTTATGACTAAAGAATTAGTTTACACAGATTTCTGTTGCTTCCCATAAGAAATCATGACTATAACTGAAAAAATAGTCTTTAGGGAAACTTTTTCTGGCAGATTCCATCACACTACTGTACTTCAGTCTTGAGCATTTATCGTTTTATCTGCTTTATTGGCAAATTTTCACTGAAAAGGTTAAATTATTTCTTGATTTCATCAGAAACTATGCCTGACAACATGAGTTCAATATTTTCCATAATGTATTGTTTAATTCAGCTGTAGATCAAGCAGGAAGAAAATATTTGTACTTATATTGATTGTTTTTTCCTTTCATGATTAGATTCTAAAATTTCTGTGAACTGTCTCAATCTGTGAACTATTCTTAATTCCGTGTAAACATAACCTTATCCTCTACTAAATTGCTTTTTTTTTTGTCTCATTTTGGCTGGTAAAGTTTCCTCTATTTTATCTTAGACACAACTTTTCAAACCTCAGTCAAAATTTGTTTTATGAAAGCAATATTTTACAGCAATTTCAGAAAATACATTGAGTTTTTTTAATGTATACACCAAAAAAGAACAATGTCCATAATGATTAAATATGATAATGAAAAATTATTGAAATAATAATACATTTGAGTGTCATCAGTGCCCCACAGAAGATCCGGGGAAGCACCTGACACCGATAATCTCATTTAACCCTCATCACACCACCATGAGATGGGGTCTACTGTTATTTCATGTTGCCAAATAATGTTTTTTATTTTTAGTTCATTTTTAAGAAAAATATTTTCTATAAAAACTATATATTCTTCTCATATAAAAAGAAAAGCAAGCAATTCATAAAGTGCAAAGAAGAAAGCAAAATATCTCCAAAATTGCACCACAGAAGAAAAAAATGTTATTAATGTTTTCTGAAAAATATTCCAGTTGTGTCTTTTTGCATGTATACAGACAGAAGGGTATTGCTATGTATTATGATGACATAGACTGACAGATGATTTAGAAGATGATAGACTGGCAGCAGAATAGATAATATAGATTAATATATAGAGTGGGGGTATAGCTCAGTGGTAGAGTGCGTGCTTAGCATGCACGAGGTCCTGGGTTCAATCTCCAATACCTCCATTAAAAATAAAAATAAAAATAAAAATAAAATCAAGAACCTCCTCTAAACAACAACAACAAAAACAGAGAGAGAGAGATAGAGAGAGAGAGAGAAAGAGAGAGAGAGATAAATAACAGATGTATTGAAATCCAGCTAATAGTGTATTTTTCTTTCTTATCTTTCCATGTGCATAATCAACCAAAGGCATCTGTGTATGACAGGGGTGGTGAGGTTAGAATGCCCAAAGGAAAGCAAGGAAAAAGAAAGAGTCATTATTCAGTATCTGATATTCAAAACACGATTTTCACAGGACATTAGGCTTGAAAGTCATACATCCTGAAAGGGAAAGCTCCTTTATCTTTATCTTTTACTCCTTCATCTTTCCTTTAGGATATCGAGAGCCAGTCTTCAAGAGGTAACCCATAGGGTTTTAAAAATGTGATTTCCATACAGAAAGAAGTCCTAGGGTGATCATCTTGCCAACTCCAGTGGTCAATTCTCAATCATCCTCAAACACAAGGCTAAAGGATGCTTAACTTCTTAACAAGTTTGTAAACATAATTATCTTACATGTACAAGAGTTCCTTTTTTATTTCTTGGAGATTGCTTTTATTTTTGTTATCATGTATATTTTACCCCATATTTTTCCATAACCATGTTGTCTTTTAAAATTTCTGCATTTATATTATTAAGAAAGGTATTATTACTTACTCTTCCTACTAGTTAACAAAGTACCCAATGAAAACAGTAATTCAAATGATAATGTTGATTGCTTGATTAATAATGCTTTAGGTCAACTGAGAATTTAATACTTTTCAAAACTTTTATAAATGATTTTTCATGAAAAGTTTAAACTACTAATAGAATATTTTTTTAAAAAAAATTAAATACCCATCTAATAGAGAAAAAAAAATTACAGTCATAAATTTGAGTGATTTTCCTCAGGTCATACTGCCCATGGCTAGTTGATAGCTAAGAACAAGTTAGATCAGTTCTCCAAATCCCCAGCCTAGTCCTACATTCATTAAACATCCCTTTGAAATGATCTCTAGACAAATCTCTTCATTTTAGGATGGTGGTAAAAAATACCACTTAAGCAATTGTTGCATGGCAAGGAGACCTATCACAGCTAGTCTGTGCCTTCCATTGTCTAGCTAAGCTCAACAGAAACACATAGAATGAATGCGTCTGATCAGCGTTTCCAGACTAGATTCTGAACCCCCTGCATCTGTTCCTCATTGTGATCTTTTTCTTTGGCAAACCGTGCTCATCCTTTAATTTTCTTCTGTCCAGGCCCTGACCCTGATGCACTGATCTGACCTAGAAATACAAGGATATTTTCCGGTTTCTCTTTCTGTGGCTTTGGGATGTCTGTCTTTCCCAAGACGGCCATTGCTCAGGCAGTAAGCCCATCATAATTTTGTCCAGTCTAATAACAAAAACTGGGCATCAAAGAAAATCAATGTAATTGTATCTTTTAAAATGAGTAAGGGAGTCCTTTTAAAAACATTCCTTCTGGGCCAAGAATCAGAATGTGAAACAGCAATTTTATACTGAAGATTAGATATGAAGAAATAGTTAAGGAGTCCATAAGCCCCCATTTCACCAGCTACTGATTCACTTCATACTTAAAACAAGGATGTTCCTCCTAAAGTTTCTGTTCTTTCACTTCATCCATAAAATTAAAAGAAAAACTAGGAAAATGGAGGAAGATCATAATATTAAATAAAATTTTAGACTCAAAAGATCAAAAAAATGTAGTGAAAAGACTTTATAACATCTCAGAACTTAAGGTCAAACTGCTTCAAATCTGATTTATAGATAATGCCTACGGCTGAAAATGTTTATTCTTATGTGTAACAGATCTAATCACACGTTAAGAAATAGAGCCAATGGAAAATAGCATATGAACTCAGAGTCTCAAAGAAAAGACAGACTTTTTCTCCTAACAAAATACCTGAAATATTCCCTGCCCAGCAAGTGACTATGAAACAATGGAGGAGACTGAAAGAAGGAAGGTCAGAGTCAAATAAGAAATGAAAAAAAACAAAACAAACTGCTGTAACTGTCGAGTGTGCTCCTTCATTATCGTAGCACATTATAAACTCTGAAACAGTGCTCGGGCTGGCTTTATATATATTCCACTCTTGATCCTGCCTCATGTTTTGTTGTATTTGAAAAAGGCTTTTCTACTTTAAACCTCTAAATATCAGGCTGAGGAAGCCTGGCTTAAGAGCACTTATTAGAGCATTTCACGCCTATTTTATTACATTTAAACTGCCTTGAAATCATTGGAGGGCCTCAGCTAGGTTTCCCTTGAAGTTATTACCTTACAAAGGCACAGAGAGGTCTTTCCCAAAGGCAGTATCTTTTTCAAAAGTACCATCTCATATCGGCTTAGCTAAGATGGCCACTTCAATTGGTTGGCAGCGTAAGGGGAATAGAGTGTACTGAAAAGTTTGTGATGACTTAATAATAGTATGCTATGGTTTTTGTAGTGTTCTGTTTTTTCGACCTTTCTCTTGTTCTTCCATTCTCAGAATCTAAAAAGGCTTAGGCTAATGTCTAAAACTCTCCAGTAGTATTTAGATTTCCTTTTGTGAAAACTGGTAGAAGAAAGAAGATAGCCTCTCGTGGAGTGATAATGGGCAACTGCTCATCCACTTTAAGTCCTTCTGTCGCGTACACTACAGCATTTAGCATCTTCACTCCAATTTTACTCAAACCACTCCAAGTAATAGGACATTTTCACTGCTATCACCACTCTAAAAACTTCAGAGGCCACATTGCCACATAAAATTTTTGGTTTAATTGATAGTCTGAAGCTTGAAGGTTTTTCTCTGAATTTTTTTTACTTTTCTATTGCTCCATAATTTAAGATATCCAAAAGCCAGCTGTTCAGCAACTCCTATAGCAAAAACCATCTTTAAAACAAAAGAATCAATACGTGTCAGAAAATTCAAAGCTGGAAATGATGGTTTATACCAAGCCCAGTTTTATGTGGATAAGGAAGCAGATCATTCTGATATTTCTAGTCATACCATCTTTTTTTAATTACAGTCTAGTTTCCAACTGCCTGCTGGTCTCAAAATCCAGTTGCTCTACAGCAACCCCCACCCCTCAACCTCAGCAGGTAAAGCTGAACTTCATCTTTCCTCACAGAAGTTACTCAGGATCCAGCAAGGAAAACAAAAAATCACACTAGGTATGTCAACAGAAAGAATTGAATATAATGGGTTAGGCAGGTGTCAAATGGCAAAACAGAGATTATGGCCAAAGTAAGCAGTTTCTTGGGAAAAACTAAGGGAAGGGGCTTGGGTTGAGCTGAGTTTACTGAACACAGCAGTGCACAGAGGGAAGCCCGTGGACTCAGATCTGTGAGGAGGGACGCTGCCCCACTAGTGCCAGTATACCAGGAGTGGGTGGGGGGTGGACAGAAAAGGGAGCATTCCGAGAAAGGGGCGTGTCCAGGCTGCTGCTCGTATCTCTGAGGAGTCATAGGAAGCAGGTTCTCGGAATGCCAAAAAAAGCAGCTGGAGGCTGAAACCAACTAAGGCTGCCAGAGAGAAGGGATTTCGCTGGGGAGACATTGACAGTGATAATAACAAGTATGTAGAGAGGCTCAGCTCCTATCTCCTCAGCTCCCACCTTCCAGTTTCCTTCTAGTATTCCCATTAGCAAAACCTAGCAGGGAGGCAGCTGGCAAAATAAAGATGTTGTTTTCAGAGCTGCAGTCCCAGCCTCACAAATTCGAGTAGATAAAGGTGGACGTTGATCTGAGAGACAACAGCTCTTTTCATCTTATACACAGTTGTCATCTCTACTCATCCTCCAAGTCTCAGGGAGGAGATCCTTCCCGACTTCAGAGAAGGGCTCTCCTGAGTTCTTCCTTCTCTTGTTCTCATGTGTGTGGATTAGGGGCAAAGGTTATAATTGTGAGAATCACACACTCACACACACACCCCCACACAGACACACAGAAGGAGAGATGGACAATAAACTTGGGGAAAAGCTATTCAACCTCAGCATTATTAAGAATCCAATAAACACCTAATGGAGTAAGAAAATACTTTTGACCTATCAGACTGCAATAAATAAATAAATAAATAAATAAATAAATAAATAAATAAATAAATAAGATAATGCCATCTGTGATCAAGGATTTAGTAAAAAGTAGTTGCTAAAATGTAAACGGGTGGTTTACCACATTATTGCAATAATTTGTTCCCTGAAACTCCCCACAAGAATATAAATCTCTAAAGCTTCATCATAGAACAGGTGCTTAACAAAGATGTTGCTGAGTTAAAGAAAAAGGCAACTTGGGACCCTCCTGAGGTCAGAGGGTAAGTGGCAAAGACACAAGAATCACAGGTTCTCGGATTTTTTTGTAGAAGTCTTGGCCCCACACCACTCCAGTGAATGTTCCCACTCTTTTTACGTATGTAAATCTCTCCATAAAGAGATTAAAATGTTTTATTAGTTTTTTCCTGAATATAGAAATGTATAAAGAACAAAACAAAACAAAAACCCTGTAATCTTACCATCTAAATAATCTCAATTGACACTTTAAAATAAGTCATTTATGTATACAATTGGAAAGAAAGAAAGCTGTTCAGGGAAGAACAAACAAGAGCATGAAAACCTTCCTCTCTCTACTCCAGTCCCTTTAATGAAAATATTTTTGGTTACTATTTTAAAGATTTCAAATGTTAGAAAAGCTTACTCTAGGTATAAAGATATTATTGCTCTGTTATAGTTCAAGCTTTTTATTTTCAGTCTAAATGCCATTAAATTGTATATTTCTGGACACTATACAACTTCTAAAACAGTCATGTTAATATGGCATCATGATATGGTAATATGATAAAACCAGATAGGACTTCAATAATACACAGTTTAATTCTCTCATTATGGAGGTGAAGAGAGTTTGGAGACGGAGAGTTTGTGTAACTAGTAACTAACCTGAGCCCCAAAGGCAATAACTAATAGAGCCACTAATACAATTCAGATTTTCCATCCTTAATGAATACTTAAGCTCCAAATTCAAGAATCAAATATAGGGGAATTAACTAAAAATTGTATGTCTCCACCTTAATGACAGATCATCTATGATGGTTTTGCATCTATAGAGAGCACATTTTAAGACAAAAGTTAATACTTCCTAATACTTGTGCAGTACTAATGTTAGAACTATTCAGGCAAAAAAAAAAAAAAAAACCCACATTTCACCAGGTGTTTCACATGAGTCTGACAACTGTTTTTAAAACACTGCTAACCCTTTAAGCTTGTATCCTAACATACTCTCTGTTTGTGTACCTCGTTACAAATAGAAACGAGAATATTCTCTAAATATTAGACTCAATGAGAATTTCCTTAGCAATGTCCCAGCCTCCCATGCCCAAGACTGTTAGTGAAAGGCGGTAACAGTTCTTTAATATTAGCGATATCGTATCTGAGATGCAAATACTGGGTTCTTCGGATTTCTTTGCCACGCTCAAGAGTATCATTACCTTGACAGAGTAAGCGAATGGGGGAGGGTGTTGCAGGAGGGAAAAAGACAACACAATGTTCGAGCAAAATTTTAAGAACACTAAGTAGAAAATAAATTGCAAAAACTCGTGAAACTGCATCTGTGTTTATGGAAGGAAGGAATTAGAACAATTACTAAAATAAACACATCCAGAGAAATTAATAAATTCAGTCTGTGTTCTTTGGGGTTAATATTCTGAGGAAAGACCAGAGGATTTACAAGGCATTTCGCTGAAGAAAAAAAATGCAGATGATCCATTAAAATAGAAGATTACCTAATAATCAGATTTACAAAATGGATAATAATGATAATATCCAATGTGATCAAAAGTGGGGAAATGGAGACTTCCATACATTGTTGCTAGAGGTGCAAATTGGTCCAATTTTCTGGAAGGCAATTTGGCTTGTCTATTAACATTTTAAATGTGTGTGCCCTTTGATCCACTGAGTCCAATACTAACATCTATCCCAAGGAATTAATTGAAAAGTGCACCCCAAAATCTAAGTGAAATGATGTTTATTGCATTGCTTATAACAACAAACAGCTCGACAATGTCCTAAATGTCTGCCAATACAATACTGGTCATTTATTTAATGAATATACAGCCATTAAAAAGAATGAGGGAGACCCATTTGCATTGACACAGAAAGATGTTAATGACATATAATTAATTAAAAGGAAAGAAAAGTAGGGAATAGGCTGCAAAAATATGTTTAGAATGTTGTGTACGTGTGTGTCTACAGATACACACTTTGGCCATGGAATGTACATTTATGTACTACTTTATATAGTTTTGTATTGTTTTATTATTTTACAAAGATCTTTTATTATATTTATAATCAGCAAAGATAACAAAGATAAATAAAAGACCGTGAACATAACTGTTAAAATTTTTAAATTGGATTGTGGAGAGTCAGTCAAATTCCATAAAACCCTAAGTTTTTTCGCCTCTTTTTATTCTATGCAATGTCAGTATTAAATTTTGCAAGCTGTTTTTGACTGGATGTAGGTACAATAAGAATGCCCTGATTATGTAAGCTCAGGAACTCTCTGATTCAGAGCTAATATTTTGCCTTCACCTGCTAATTTGTAATACACACTGCAATGACATGGGGTGAAGTTATTTCTTAGTAATAATAGCTAATATTTACAGAAACTGACCACATGACAGGTACTGGTCTAAGTGCTTTAAGTGGATCAACTCATTTAATCCTCACTGTCACACTGAATAATAGGTGCTAATGTTATCTTTCTTTTACAGATGAACTATCTGAGGAATTGAAAGTTTAAGTAACTGGCCCAGTAATACAGAGCCAGTAAGTAGCAGAATCTACTAAGAAGTCCGGCACCTGAGCCCAACACTGGTGCTTTTCTTTTGAGAAGACTTGAGATCCATTGCTTGATTTATGTTTTCACTAAGGGGGAAAAAAGTTACATTTGTAAAGCTATTTTCTGGAAATTATTCAAATGAAGAGGCTTCTGAGAATCTTCTCTTTGATTCACATTCAGCTAAAAGCCAGCATGAGAGTTAAATGCTGCACATTTAGAATAAATCAAGCCCTACAGCAGAAGAGAAATCCTGAAGAAACAAACCTTCCAGCGATGAAGATGAAACGTGTGTGCACTATAATGCAGCAAGAAGGATGGAGGATGGGGGGACCCTCACAGTGTGTGTCTGGTGGGGTGGGGCAGGTGTTGCGGGGACTGTATTAAGAAAACAAATGGAGAGGATTTTGGGTGACCAGAGGAATGAAGGCTGCGGGAAGGTGGCAATATAGGAGAAAGTTCTAAAAAGACTGATACTATTTCTAAGTTTTATTGTTCTATGCTAAATATAAAAAAACACATACTCATTGTACAAACATTAGAAAGTACAGAAAATCATAAAAACAGAAATAAAAATCACCACATGTTAAAATAATGACATTTGGGAATATTACCGGCTGGATACGACTGTAACAGGCAGTTATCAGAGCTGAGACCGTTTGGGGAGAACAAAGGCAGAAAGGTGGGAAAGACAGGATTATATTCATGTACTATTTAGATAACTGCAACAGAAAGAAGTGGAAGGTAAATCTGAAAAAAAGCAGAGGATTTGATCCTAGAAGACCTTAAACGTAAGAGTGACAGTGAGCAGCGGGGAGCTACTGAAGGTTTTAGTGCAAAGGAAGCAAGTGTTTGAAGCCTGGCTTAGCAAGATTAATTGGAGAAGGGAATGATGGGAGTTGAGAGCACTTAATGGCTTATTACAGCAGTCTGCGTGGGGGAAGTCATGTATGCACACAGTGTGTGCAGTTTTTATTATCTCTCACACTACTTTTCTTGTTTGGGAGAGCTGTAATGTTGCAAGTTTGTAGAACATCCATTTTGATAATTCTGTAAGAGAAATTAGCTTCTTAATTATTAAGTAAGTTGTTCTATTTTTGGACCAGAATACATAAGGCAAATAAGAACCAGTTACCTTCACAAACTGAGAGACTACATTATGAGCAGATCAAGTTTTCACAAAAATTTGAACAAAGGCCCTGATAAATTTAATTTTTTGCCTAAAATAAAATAAATGGGTCATAGGATTTATCTAATGTAAATCTTTTCCTTGACTCTAATTGTTGCATTAATAACAGTTTATATCATATTTCTCCTATAAATTATATGACTTAGAAATGATAGACAATTCAGCAAGTGATTTCTATTTAAACTTAAGGGGGAAATGATGTCATGATGACAAAAGTTTAGTACCGTCCCTACACATGTTTAATAAATTGCCATAGTTTGCTTTGCACTTTTAGGTACTGTCTGTTATTTTTTTTCCACAACTAGTGCTAGATGATATTATAATTCCTGCTGAAGATGAAAGAGACATTTAAGAGCAGTTAGAAGAGTTATTTGTGTAGAAACTCTGGCTTCTATTTCCAGATCTGAAGTTAGGAAACATATGACCTCATGCTTCATTTTTTTTCTAATTCCTGATGTAGAAGCTGAAGATGCTGAAGAAGTCCTAGCAATGAAAGCTCAAAGTCCCCATCTGGATGTGTGTGAAATACACACTCTGGGCATCCCTTAAATGTGTATGCAGTATGAACATAGGTCGAAAAAGTTTTCCACTAAATTTTGCAGGATCTATTTGCAGGGAACACTGTAGGCAAGCTTTCAGATTCCCTGCAATCCTTATGCCACGCCCCCTGCTGCCTTGGCCAATGACTGATCAAGGGAGGAGCAGGAAAGCCCAGCTTCCTTGTCTAAGGTGGAGACCACTCTGAGGCCCAAGTGACATTTCAGAGCTTTGCCTGAAGTGGCCCTTCATGGGATTTTGCCTGACATACCACGCTTCTAGCTCCTTCTCCCTCCTTCCCTATCCTGAGGCCCATAGCTCCTGACCGCTTTCTCCCAGAAGCACTTTATAATCTCTGGTACATGAATCCACTTCTCAGAGTCTAATTCCTGGGAACCCAGCCTAAGCCGCTATTACCTAAAGAACAAAAGTGAACTAGTGTAAAGTTTACGGAAAACACATTGCCGTTTTCTTTTAGGAAACCAGGCCACGAACATGGTAAGAGCAACAGGATGAACACAGAAATACATGAAAAACCATAGGTTTAGTAAGAGCTTCTAAATGTGCTTTTCCAAAAATATCACCATGTCAAACTTAAAAGGAGAAAAACTTCAACGTGGTTCATCCTTTTCATAGCAGTAATAGGTGCCATTTATTGAATCCTTACCTAGGATGACCACTGTTTTAGCATCTGTCCATATCTTATGCCATTTAGTCCTCAGAACAATTTTATGATGGAGGCATTTTCTTTATTTTTCCTATGGTTAGAATGTGTCTCTTGAGATCACACAGCTTATCAAATATCTGAATCAGGATTCAATCCCAGATCTAATCTGACACTAAAGTTCATAATCTTTCTACTTTGTCTCACTGACTTTTCCTTCTAGAAGAGCATCCTGCAATTTAGTGAGTGCCTATGTTTGTTGACTTGCTATTGATTTTCCTCTGATATAGACAGCAAATGATGAGGCAGTATTTAGCCAATGACTTTCATCAAAGGATTTACTCTTTGCAAATATCAACCAAATAATTCCAACTACTTTGAAGGGTTAAAAAATAAGATTTCTCAAATCTTGTATTTGAAGAATGCCAGGATTTGTCTGGTTTGGATTATGTCATAGAGGTGCCCATTAAGGAGGTCATCAGCAACCTGCTTGACCAGCTAGTGCAGAAAAGACAGCCATAAACCATTATACAAGGGCTGAGTCTAGACAGGGCTATTATGCTCAATACCCCAGGCTCACATATAACTACTTAAATTGTTTAGATGATAACTCTGGCCAACTGTTTGTCTGCGGTGGTCATTTCTGACTTCTGAAGGCTGGTCAACTTATTAGATTCCTATTACATCAGGCGATCATGAGGCACTTTCCGTTGTAATGCTGTGTCTTTTATCTGTAACAACTGTGAGGAAATCAAGAATGTCCATGCAAGTGTGGCACAAGGAGCTGGAGCCATTGTGCTCTTTGTGGTCAGACACAACAACATATAATTCATATCAATCTTTGATACTGAAAGCAGCGTAACTCAAGTGGATGGCTCTGTATGTGTTTGGCCTCACAAAATAAAAATCTCATCTTCGCATCCTGGGAACTGTTCCTTTAACCCTGTGGAAGCAAATGCCTTTCATCCATGGGATAGCTCTACACCTCGTGTACCACCCTGAGGATTTTCTGTTACACCTAAGTGATTACTTGGGTGACGTGACTCAATTTAAGAATGGACGGATGCTAATGAAGTTGAGAGAAGGAATTAATTATTAAAGACAGGAAAGCTGAATTTCATTTCTGTAGCTATTGATTACTCTGGATTCAGAAGTCATGAATTCTCAACTCTCTCTGTAAACATGGAAAGTAACTGGAAGCCATCAGGGGTTGAATTGTGTCCCCCCAAAAGATGCTGAGGTCCGAACTCCCACTACTTGTAAATGTGAACTTATTTGGAAATAGGGTCTTTGCAGGCAATTGAGTTAATTATTGAGTAATCACTCAGAAAGCTTGCAATTCTCATTATTAGCCTTTAGTAAGTCATCAGCCCAGCATTTAAGGACCTCCATATTCCTGATTCCATGTACTACTTTGAACTTCATTTTCTAGTAATACCATATATAAATCATCCACAGTCTAGTCAAGTTGATGTCCTCATAGTTCATCACACACACAGTGAAATCCCCAACTTTCTGATTCTGTTTCTCCCTTTTGGCATGTCAAAAATGTCCTCCATTCTCCTCAGTTTCCCAGGCCCTATCTTTACTTCAAGGCACAATTTACCTCCCAGGATTCCCATAAGAATTTTTCAGAGTGCACTGGAGTTGGTAATGGTCCTTTACTTTGAAATACGGTACTATTTATTGCTTTGTATTATTTGACTCTCAATCTATCTAAACATGTATTCACTACAACTCCTTTGTGTACACCTTGTCTCTCCAACAAGTCTCCAAGTTCTCTCTTCATAGTATAAACAATTATCACCCAATAAACATCAGTTGGAAGTAATGAAACAATAGTTGTCAATTTTTCAAGCAAACTGCCTGAAATTTAGAGACACCTATAAGAAAAAGGTGATCTCTCTATAGCTACCTCATGAGGCAAATAAGTCAGCATTGTCAGGATGTTACAGAAATAAAAACAGACTGAGACCGTCTGAGACTGAAAGTTTCTAGCACTTGTACAAGAGTCTTTAAGAGCATATATAGAGTAATATATATCAAAGAGAGAGAGCAAGAGAAGCACCTTGTACTCCCAGCCAAGATTTTCCATGCTTTCACATATAGTTTGTCAATATAGAAAGAGTAATTATTGTTCTTGTACAAATATGGTGCCTGTGAGCAGGTAAGTGCTTACCAGGTGCCATGTTTCCCTACTCACATGCTTTCCAAACATATAGATCAGCAGAAGGGAAAATGGTCAAGAATACATTTGGTTTAAATAGTACTTCATATACCCAAATCTACCTCTTTTCTCAGTTCTCAGTGCATTTTTCCAGTCTAGGTTAACTTTATCTCCTCAGCACTGGAAAATTCAGTAGTTGAATGTCCCAGGGTAGTTAAAATATGAACTGGAGTTTGTTGCTGACAACAGTACGAGTGTATTCCAGTGAACCAAGTCTCATTTTCTACAAAGGAAGGAATTGAACAGTACATGAATCTCTTTAAAAATCACCAATGTACTTACTGAGGAGGAAAAACATTGTACCACCTCTGCAGAGAATCAAATGATGTTTATGTGCAGATTTTGTAAACTTGGGTTAACAAAGATGCCAGGAGACACGAGGGGGTCCCAGTAATCAGGACTGAGAGAATATTAGCTGATCAAACATTTAGCTCACTCCCTTCACTACTTTTCATTATTCCTACCCTCATTCCTATGCTTTTGAGATGATCACTGAATTCTAACCAAACTCACTAAGCTCACCTTGGGACTTTCCCCCTCATTTTTATGCACTATACCCTTATGAGAAAATCCACAAAGCTAACAAAATATTTTCATACAATTTATATGGGTTTGCTTAGGTGTATGATGATCAAGATACCATTTTGTGTGTGTGTTGTCTAGTTTTATTCATGCCTCTCCTTTCTCTCCTTTAGTTCATCTTTTTGAAACTGTCTTAAACCAGCATTAATTTTAAATATATATATATATTTTTAAATTTTACACTTTAATCTTGTGCTTTTGACTAGTGATACAGGAAAGGAATAATAATAATAAAAAAAAAATCTAGCTACACCAAAAAGCATGAAGATTGAGCAAGCCGTAATCCTTCTGATAATAGATATACTATAATGAACAGAAATGTTACATGAAACCGTTCCCATTCCTTCACATTTATAGGAGGTTCAAGACAACTTCTTTTTCGTTATCAATTTTAAGTCACAAACACGCAGATTAAAAAGGCGGGGAGACCATTACTGTCTGAGAGCATTCATGTTTCTCATGTGGGGTGAAATAAGAACTACATCCTGAGCTTTCCTGGAAAGAAGCCAGTTGTCTTCCCCAGGGGCCTGGTGGGGTTTCCTGAGCTTTTTCCTGGCAACAGTCAACTGTTGTTTATGGGACCATGCCAAGACGCCATGGGGCTGAGGAACTTTCATTTGGACGGATGGCCTGTCTGGCTCTCTCCTTGGTGCTGGCTGTTTCCAAGGCACTTGCTTCTCCGGGCTTTGTTTTAGCCAGCCAGGCTGAAAAAAGGCCACTCTGCACGGCCCTTGATGGATTAACATCCCCAAATGATTTCTTGGCTTTGTTACCTCGACCTGACCCACCTCCCTACAAAGCTTTTCTGAATTGCTGCAGTCCTGTAGCATCTAAATTCTGTCTTTCCCTTGGCACTCAGCACATTTCATGTGGCTTTGGAATTCAGGTTGTGGTTGGGTTTCTACTGAGTCTGTCAGGCATTTTTGAGTAGGCACTTGCAAATTGCCTTATGCCTACAGCACCGTGTGTGTAGTAAGTCCTTAAAAAATATTGTTTGATGATAATAGTGTTTCCCTGTTTTCTTCCCAGGAAATGAAACATATCATTTTCAAATTATAAGATTCTGTCATATCCAGAAAACATTTGAGATCATAGGTCTAAGGTGTGTGGCTCACAATTTATAATTACATTATTTTTATCTTTCCCTCCCTTTTTAAATAATTGCCCAGAACTTCTGATCCATCCCTGTTTCGCTCTGTCTCTCTGTCTTTGTCTCTGTGTTTCTCACACACTAGTGCACACACACAAACTGATACAAGCCTCACACACACATGCTCATCTTTCAGTAGGATCTTAAGAGTACAGGTTAAGAGTGTAGACTCTGAAGCTGAACTGATCAGTTCCTGTACCAGCTCCCATAATTAATATCTATGTGACAGTGAGCAATTTTGTTAGCATCTCTCTGCCTCAGTTTCTTCATATATAAAATGGGGATAATAATGGAAACTAACCTCATAGTTTGTTGAGTTAATCATGCAAAATATCTAAAAGAATTTCTGGCTCATAAGGAGTTGTATATTAATACTGTCCACTATTATTACCTTGGAGTGGTTCAAATAAGATGTTTCTTCTCCCTCTTTGGATCGCCAGATCAGGTCAGGTTTCCCAAATGTTCAATCTCAACTCATTGAAGAAGTGGCAGTGATAGTAGAGGCAAGAATCTAACTGAAGAAGGTAAATGCTCTTCTTCTTGATGGAGGGCTCCAAATCACCATCATCTAGTTCTTTAGTAAGAAGAGACGCAAGTCACAGATTTAATTTATCCAGCAACTGATTTAATTAAATGAGTTTATTTGGACTGCAGAGAGGTTTACAAATCCTTTACATAATTTGTATTTTATATAGCTTCACACGACTGCATCCCTTGAAAGTTTGTGTTCGGAACAGCTAGTCTGAAGAGCTGATGTCAAATGCATAAGAATATTAGTGAGTCAAGTAGGATAATGTCCAAGGAAAAAGATAATCAATTTTCTGGTGCAATAGTTTGGTGCCAAAATGATTCCTTCTGTTGCTTCATCTTTGTACTCTTTCCTGGTTTCCCCCAGGAAACGCTTACTAGTGGATGAAATAGCAGATCATCAAATGCTCAGTATTTAAGGTATTTTTGAAGGGATCTAAAAAAAAAAAAAGGACCTAAAGTAATGGCTGAAAGTAAGGTGCCAGATTTGAAGAGCAAATGAGGATTTAGGGTTTCACTCAATGCAGGCAAACTAAATTGTGGCAGTGACAACTCTACCTTACTTGAAGGTTCTCCAAATTATGCTTCTCAGAGGGGATTTGTATCTGGTTCTGTGCAAAGAACCCGGAAGCATGACTCCAAGGTGACCTAATAATTGACACCTGTTCTAATTCTGCAAGCTGTGTCCCATTGTTCTCGGAAAACTGAAGCTGGTGAGGTGAGCTTGGCCCAGGTGAGAGTATGTGCAGCACTGGTCCCAGTAAGGATGCATACTGGACTACTCCAGCTTCAGGTGTCTGTCTAATGGTCAGCCTGGAAGTAAAAGGTTTTGCTTATAGGAGGCCTCACTTAGAAGTCAGTCCACTTACTTATGACTAAATAACAAACCATTCCAAAACTTCGTGGCTTAAAGCACCAACAATGACTTACTTTGCTCATGAATTTATAATTAGGGCAGGACTGGGCCAGGTGGCTTATCTTTTCTATGAGCATCAGCAGAAATGGCTTGACTGGGACCGGAGGATCCATTTCGAAAATGCCTCATGCAAGTGACTGGCAAGTCACGGTAGGCAGCTGGGGACTCAGCGCTGAGGGCTGGAAGCTGAGCTCTGAGAATGAGTGTTCCAAGAGGCTTTGCCAGAAGGTGCAAGTCTTCTTATGACCTTGTCTTGAAGTCTCTATCATATTAGTAATTAAGAAAGTCATTAAGACCAGCCCACATTCAAAGGGAGGGGAATTAGACTCTATTTTTAATCTACTGCAGAAGTTGTCATCCTCAAATTTCTGCTAGCAGTGAGGCTATTAATGACTTCTCTACTATATATACTAAATATGCTTATTTCTTTCTGTTCCTTTTAGACAAGTGAATCTCGTTTGATGTCCCAAGAGGTGTATCTTCCTGGTCTTTTTGTCTGTCTTTTCCTCCCATTGACATTTGACAACACCATCATCTGTAGGTTTCCACATAGATCACTTTCTTTTCATTGGTGAATTGTACTGAGACCACTGACATTTAAAGTGATTATTGTTATAGTTTGATTAATACCTACCATATTTATCAATGTTTCTTAATTTGCCCTTGTTCTTTGTTTTTATTTTGATTTTCCACACCTTTTCTGCCTTTTGAGGTTTTAATTGAGTATTTACTGTAATCCATTTTCTCTTTTTTCTTGGCGTGTCAATTATGCTTCTTTTAAAATATGTTTCAGTGGTTGCCCTAGAGTTTGCCATATGCATTCACCACTAATCCAAGTCTACTTTTAAACAACTTTACACCACTTCATGGGTAGCGCAGATACCTTAAAGTAACAAGCTATTTCTCATTCTTCACTCCCATCGCTGAATCATTGCTGTCGCTCATTTAACTTATACATAAGCATGCAAAAGCCTATATACACATACTTATATATTCTACATACATATACTTAGTACACATATATATATAAGCAAAAACATTTTGCTATTTTTTGAACAGTGTTTTGTGGAATTGATTAAGAATAAGAAGAATGAAAGATTTGTTTTGCCTTCACTTATGTCTTCTGTAATACCCTTCTATTTATTATTATTATTATTATTATTATTATTATTATTATTATTATTATTATTATTATTATTATTATTATTATTATATGAGTTCCTGACTTCTATTATTTTCCTTCTCCTGAAGAACTTAACATTTCTTGCAATGCAGGTCTATCGGCAACAAATTCCCTCCATTTTTGATTGTTTGAGAAAGTCTATTTCTCTTTCACTTTTGAAGGATGATTTCAGGGGTACAAAATTCTATGTCCCTGTTCTTTTTCTCCAGGCACTTCAAATATTTCACTCTATTCTCTTCTTGCTTGCATTGTTTCTTCAGATGTAATTCTTACCTTGGCTCCTCTAGAGATAAGATTTTTTTCCCCCTTCTGGCTTCTTTCAAGTTTTTTTCACCTTTGACTTTCTGAAAGTTGAAGGTGGTATGTCTTGGTGCAGTTTTTTTTAGCACTTACCCTGCTTGGTATTCTCTGAGCTTCCTCGATCTGTGGTTTGTTGTCTGGAATTAATATAAGGAAATTCTCGGCTCATGCCTTCAACTATGACTTCTGTTCCTTTCTGTCTTCATTTTCCTGATACTCTTATTATGCAAATATTTTTGCCTTTTGCAGTTTTCTCACAGTTCTTGTCTATGTTTTTTTAGTCTTTTTTCTCTTTGATTTTCATTTTTTATTGTCATATCCCCACACTTAGAGATTCTTCTAAAGAGTTCATCAAAGGTATTCTTCATTTTTGAAACAGTGGGGTTTTTTTTTTAATATTTATTTTGTGGGGGGAGTGATTAGGTTTATTTATTTATCTGTTTGTTTTCTCAATGGAGGTGCTGGGGATTGAACCCAGGACCTTGTGCATGCTAAGCACGCACTCTTCCACTGACCTACACCCTCCCCCTCAGTCACAATGTTTTTGATTTTCAGCACTTCTTTTTGATTCTTAGAATGGCCACCTCTTCACTTATATTATCCATCTGTTCTTGCATGTTGTCTACTTTTTCCATTAAAGCCCTTAGCCTATTAGTCATAGTTTTTAAAAAAATCTTGGTCTAGTAATTCCAGCATTCCTACCATATCTGGCTCTGAGCTGATGTTTCTTCAATCTCTTCAAACTATGGGTTTTGCCTTCTTTTATGCCTTGTAATTTTTTGTTGAAAGGTGGACATGATGTACAAGATAAAAGAAACTGGTAAGTAGCCCCTTAGTAATGTGTGGTCAGGTGTCGGGGCAGAGCCAGCGTTCCATAGTCCTGCGATGGGTCTCAGTCTTTTGTGAGCCTGTTCCCTGGACTGTGAACTTCACTAGTGCTTCTCCGGATTTTCCCTTCTTTAGGTGGGACAGTATGGCTAGAAGGGGCTGGGGTTGGTTACTTGCCTTCCCCAAGTTGGGTTTCGGTAAAATACTTTCTCCTGAGGGTGTCTCTTATTAAGAACAAAATGCTCTGGTGTATTAAAGTGGTTCTTTTCCTCAACTCTTGATGAGTTGTGCTTCCCTGTACTCACCTGTTGACCTCTGTCCAGCTTAGGGTGGGGGCAGATGCTTGCTCTGTGACCTCCTTCCCTGGTGGCTCAATAAAGAGTTGTTGATTTTTCACTTTGCTCAGCTTTTCGCTTGTTTTTAGGGTGGCTTGGCCACTTCCAAACTCCTGACATTGCTGACGGGAAACCACAAGTCCCAACTCATTACATCTTTAATGGTTAATAGCTAAATTTTAAGAAAAGAACTAGATATTTTGCCAGCAATAGATAATAAAACAGAAATTTTTTGTTAAATTCTAGTTTTTGAATTACACTAGTTTAATAAATGTCTGAAGAATATATTGAGGGGAGTTTGGAAAACATTTCAACCTGGTAAGAACACATGAGTATATCATACAACTAGACACTCAGAAGAGAAACAAAATAAAACAAAGTGTGACTTATGTACTAATGCTGGCACCTTCATTTCTTTTCTTTCATAAAGCTAATGTCTGAGTCTTTCCTCATGATTTTCAGGTGTATGAAAAAAAGTACTATCGATGCCTTGATTCTAACGTGGAAAATACCCACATGGGTGCTTGTTCTTCTAACGACCAGGAGAGGAATGTGTTATCTTTCAGGGCAAAACGGTCTTATTGTTGCAGTCACTGTGGCTGCCGCTGAATCCCTGGGAGCAGGCAGCATGTGGCACAGCTTGACCTTAGATCAGGCAGATTAAGAACATTATATTTTCCACCCGGTCAATGCAGGGCCCATGGTTAATGATTACTTAGAGCATGAATCCCACAGCTGATTTTCTGTCATTTGGAAATGATCAGAGCCCATGTCCAGCAAAATCTGGCAGTGACATTTTTGGCAAACCCTGGCAATTACAGACGCTTTCAGAAAAGAGAGAGAACAAGCCAGGACTGGAGGCTGCGGGGTTGGGGGTGGAAGAAGCATGTATTTCAGGTAAATTTTATTTTGCTTATAGTTCAACCGTGCACCCTCATCCTTTCAAACTGATGTATTGATATTAGAGACGCAGAGCCTGGTCATACATTACACGTCACTACTGGGTGGAAGAGTATTGCCTGCTTCCTTCTTCCGGTTACACAGCTGTGATTCTATTTCCATCACATTGTCAGAGGTGCACTGAAATGATTTCAATCACCTCAGGCAATAACTATTTCTTCACATTCACCAGGATACATTTTTTACGTCACTAAATTTAGGGAAATCTGCAAAGTCCATCTTTATTAAGAGAGAGAGGAGGTTCTAGAGGAGGAGAATTAAGGCGACAAGTCCTAAGAATAACAGAATATGAATCTCCCTCCAGTAACAAGTGTCTGGTGGACAGCTCATCCTTCTGTCCACTGTTTTTGCTGTTGCTTCTTCTTTCTTCCTCTCCCCTTATCCCACCTCACATCCAAACTGTACACGCGGGGGTGGAGTAGACAGCGCAGTGTGTCTACTGGACAAAGGGCCAAGGCTGAGCTGGGGTAGACCAAGGTGTCCAGCCCACAAGGTTTTCTTGATGGCTTTCATCGAACTCTGGCAACCTGTGTTACCCTATCTTGAGATGTGTTCCAAAAACATAATACATGCAAGTAGATGACCGATCAAAACTGCAAGGGAGCCAGAGTTAGCTTTTGATCCTGCTTGTTTCTCTTTTTCTGAACTCTGGTTTCACTGCCCTTCAGTCACACAGGTTGCTGAGAGTGGCCTATTTATAGCTGTGGACAATCCAAATCCACCCCCTCCAACCTAGGCTACTCTGAACCAAGTGCTTCATACTCCAAAACTGAATCTCTGGAGCTCATCCAACTCACCTGCAATCTATATTCTTATTATTCTCTGCGCTCTGCTAATGTCAAGACTATTTATTTGGACCTATGATTATTATACTCATAGACATCAAGTTAAGAATGACAGGCAACTCTTTCTAAAGTATCCACATGCAAAATGAGTGTCTATTAGAACAAACGATTCTTGAATAATAAGATTATTAGATTGGAAGATGAAGAAAGAGCACAACTATAAGATAGTTCATAATTTTTCTCCCACTCTTTGTATATGTATGAGTTAAAAAGCTGTATTAAATTGACCTAAAAATATAAAGATAGATAATACAAGGCTGATACGGTGGAAAGTGTGGAAACACTGCCGTCAGCAACATGTTGCTTCCATCAGATACAAGTCAATTGCTCTATTTGTTGGCATCTCCCAGGAAGTGGGAAAAGAAGGGGAAAATTACATATTGTTTTTACTCGCATTCCATTGAGAACACAGTCACAGAACCACACAAATTGCAAAGGAGGCTGGGAAATACACTCTCTAGCTAAGAAAACATATTTTTAGGCAAAACCATCATGTTTTAAAGAATGTGACCATTATCAAAGAAAAGGAGAGTGGTTAGTGTTAGATAAATACACTACAGCACTATTTTTATAAACTGAATGGGAAATTTGGTCTAGAAGACAGGGCCATTTGGTGGATTTGAGGTTGGTTAAACTGTATTATCCAGCGAGTTTTGATTCCTATATTGATTGCAATCTGATATGGTTATTTCTTGGGGTAAGCCAAGAAAATCTTCACTTGAGCAATAACCCAAATAACACACATACACACAAACAAACTGGGTGCTTAAAAACAAGAGAGATGCATTGTCTCATAGTTCTGGAGATTAGGAGTCCAAAATCAAGGTTTTGGCCAGGCCATGCTTTCTGTGGAGTGTCTAGGCGTCTAGATGAGCTCAGGTCCTTTCTTGCTTCTTCCAGCCCCTGGTAGTCACAGGCATTCCATGGCTTATGGCAACATCACCTCAATCTCTGCCTCAGTCTTCCCACAGCCACCCTCCCATAGACAATGTGATGTCTCTACATTAACTTCTTTCTCTGTGTGTCTCTGTGTCCTCACATGGCATTCTACTCTTCCTGTGGGTCTGTACAAGACTTCCTATTCTTATAAGGACACCATTCATGTTGGATTAGGGCCCACTCTAATGACCTGATTTCAACTTGATGACATCTGCAAAGACCGTATTTCCAAGTAAGTTCGCATTCACAGGTACCCAAGATTAGAACTTCAACATATCTCTTAGGGAACACAATGCAACCCACAACATTCAAATTTATAACCCAAACATCCATCAGTGAATCTACAAAATTCTAGTTACCCAATACACGCTAACTAAAGAAAGAAATGTTCTTTCTTACATGCTACTAAAGTCCTCACACTATCATTTAAAATTATATTATTTATTATTTGATTCAAGAAAACTGAGAAATAAATGATTATTATCATATGAAACTAGTCAATCTACTTGAAAGTTGTGTTATTATCTTTAGCCATGTCTTTCTCCAGTTAAACTATTCAAAATACTTCTCCATATAAATTTTATTATCCAGCTTTCAATCATCTTTATTATCACCCTCAGTGCCCTAAAACTGAACTTGTAATTTATCCTTTGAGATGTATTTTGGATGACTTCAGACCCCTAAAAGAATTACTATGCAATATCATTTTTCCTAAACCCCTTTTCTCTTTCCTTTGGAACATTTTTCTATATAGTTCACATGGAGACATCAAATGCTTTATAGTAACTTTGGGGTTTGAATTGAATAATTTTTCAGGAAAAATGATCAAAAATATGGATAGAAAGTTCATCTGTGAACTTGGTGACTTTTTCAATACTTTAAAATGAGAAAAAGTTCACAGTGATAACCACTGGAGTTAAACTGGCGTGTTTCACCTAATCTCCCAAGGTAACTTTTCAGTTGTGTTTTATTAAACTCCGTGAGTCAGAGTACTCTCTCAGTTCAGGGCTCTTTCCTACCTATGGGTCTTTTTTTCACCTCAAGAGTAGCTGAATTTCACACCTATATTTGCCACCCTTCTAGATCCTTCCTCTTGAGCTTATTAACACCACCCAGCAGCTACCTTGAAGACATACTGCCAGGAAAAATAAATGTTTTCTGCAAGGAGCAAAAAGGTTTTCTATTCCCGTATGTCAGCACTTGAGTTCAGGCCTATTGCCAAAAACTAATAGCATTTAAACAATAGTTCATTCAGGTGAGTTACGAAAATGCTCTCTTCTGAGATGATTCACCAGATACTATTATTCAAAAGTGAGAAGAAAATTGGTTGATTTTCATCTAAAAACTGAAGCACATTGAAAATGAAGCTAGAGATCTGATTCCTACTCCAAGTTTCACACATAACTTGCTCCTTGACAATGAATTTTCACATGAACTTTTAGCATCTCCGTTTTCCCACGTGTAAAATTAAGAGAACACCATTTCTACCTACTGATTATGAGGATAAAGAGACAACACAGGCAGATTCACTCTAAAACTGTAAGGCACTGAGCCTATTTCAGGTATTATTATTAATATTCCAACTTAGAATCTTTGAAGAGCTACAATCTATAAATCACGAAAGGTAACAAAAGAGCACCACTGCTGATTAATGGTTATTCACTTGCTTTCTCATTCTGTGTTTGCATTTGGGGAAATTAGATATTTATGTTCTCTTTGTGTGTGGACTTTCAACCCAGGACATAATATGACAAATTCATATTATTATTGCCTTATTTTTTTTTTCTGCTAAATCTTACAACCTTTGGGGGAGACAATTATTTGCCAGTGAGTTGAGTTCAAGGTCGTAGAATGTCACATACTCAAGCTCCTGGGCTGGGTGGTAATAAACTCAGTACAGCACTCACTCCTGGCCTGAGACTTGACATCTGCTGATATCTAGAAATGAATATGTAATCTTGGGTATGGAATTCAGACACGTGGAATCAGCTATGATGGCAAAAAGGAAAAGTAAAAATAGTTGTATTTTTTCCCTGTTTTAGTACCAAATCATCAATAAAGTTAATGAAGGTCACCTGATTTGAGTAACAGTTTTGACATAGTTTTGACAGACAAGCATAGATCAAATACAAGATTCAACAAAAGTATGAATAGTGAGATGGTGCATAAGTTTAATTTCGATATTTTAGCTTCTCTCTTATTTCCTAACTGTGTTATAATGAACATCATTTACCAATGAAATTTAAATAAATTAAATTTAATTAATTAATTAATTGACTAATCACGACTCAATCTTTAAGGGCAAACATTAACCCCATCCCCTCCATGAAGTCTTTAGCAATATTTCAGTCAACAATAACAGCATTCTCGTTTGAATAGCTATTTGATATCTTTTTTCTCTTACAAACTAAAAAATTGCTTCCAAAGATTCAACTCAAATGTCCATGGTCTTTTTTACGTTTCTATTTGTATGTCCCTGTGTGCCTGGCAAAGTGCCTTGTAATAAATAAATATTTATTAAATTTGTTGAATTGAGAAGGTCATGATGACAGAACATGATAAATCATTGGCGCCAACTATTATTTGATTACAGAATGAGAAACCTAATATATAAGGTGTGAGGTTTTTTTTCAAAAACGCATTTGAAAATACACTTTGAAAGAGGCATTAAAATGAATGAACAGCTAGTTGGAGTTTTGGGGTAGAAGAACGATGTGCTCTATGCATGAATTCAGCTCCAGATAAATACACTTAACTGACAGAAAATGTCACCATAAGATATTGGAACTCAGAGAAAAGACAGAGATTCAAACTGCTGAGAAATCAATCTGATGAGTATCCTTGAAAAGGTTAAGACTCTCAAAAAGCTATTTGAAATTGTTATTGGCAATAGTATTCTGGAGGGGGAAATGTGACTGTGTGATATTTTGAGGTGATAAGTTATATTATCTGGGATTTGTGAGACCAAAGGAAGAGTTCATAAGAAAAATGCACCTCTGATGTATGTCCTTAAACTTCGTGCAGTTTGTTTTGGCATTTGAATACATATTAAAATATACAGCAATGGGCAGAAGGTCTTTGTTATTCAGTGATAACTTCGCTGCTTCCTTGACTGTCCACAAGATGTAAAGAGGGTTATTTTCCAGAATAAAACTACTCTTCTGCTCATGCTTAGTTTGCTGACAATTAGAGTTCTCTGTTCTCTGGTAAGGGACACAGACCCCTGTCTTTCAACATTGTAAAGTAGTTCTGGTCATAGAAGACACAAAACACTTAGGCCACATTGTTTAGCTCAATACACTAGCTTTGTTTTGTGAATAAGTGATACACCAGGGGACACACTGCTCACATCCTCCTTCAATAAAGAACTTGTGGTCCCAGCTACTGAGAATGCAGCCAGAAAACAGCCTTCACCTGTCTGCCCCTTCAGGTGGTGCCTCAGCTGTAGAAAGCCGTGTTGGCCAAGTTCACACCCTTCAGAGAGGGGGCCATATGAACTGATAGATTGAAGCAGGATTATAAAGGCCAGACCATTTCAGCCTAACTCGGGACAACTATGATGGGTCATTTTGGCTCCAGAGCTCTCAGTGGGGTTGACTGAAGTTGTTTTTGGGCCTGATTTGCACCTCGACTTCTCCCGTGGCCCAAATCCTATTTCTTTTGCCTCTGTTCTACAGGTACTGATTCCTAGGGCACTCCTTAAAATACATTCTGCGCACTAAACTTCCTGTCAAAGTTGGCTTTGGAAAAACCAATCTACAATGGGCTGAAACAGACAAACTTGGAAGCTGACTTATTTTAATTAATTAACAACCCAAGCAAGGATTCAAAGGCAATAATGCAACTGGAATGCTAGAAACTATTCTAGAATAGTTTGTAGGAATGCCTTCAGCAGGACACAAAATGACATGGATGAAGCTAGGGGACGTAAGCTTCCTAAAAGAAAGAGAGTCACAAAATGAAGCTGGAGAAATAGGTGGCAAAGACCACGACTGACTGCAGCTGACCCCTGGCAGTAAGAGAGCATGACCATATCACCGGGAGCAATGGAAGATAGAGAGAGAAAGATGGATCTCATTTGCTAAACAAGGAGAAGTTAGTGACTTTTTAAAATAGGAAATGAGAATTTTGTTTTGGGAAACTCTGAAGTAGTCAGCATGGAAGATGGATTTGAGAAAAGGGGGAAAATTGGAGAAGCAGAGGATGACATTAGGAAGCTGTTACACCTATCCCAACATAATTAAAGCCAGAATGTAAAATAAAAAACTGTCTTTGTATGTGGTGGGGTGGGGGGGGAGAAGGAGAGAGAGAGCAGGAGGAATCTTAGAAATAATTGTAAGAAAAAAATGGCAGAAAGAATTGTATTATAAGAGGCTTATTATATATGAATTAAATTGCATAGCAGTCCTTCCAAAACTTTTTCTAAATGTCAAAGATCATTTAACAAACACCATCTATTGAACATCTAAGCACCCTCAATCTTGTTTCAGGTACTTTTAGATATATTTCATTATTTTAAGTCTCATACTCCTGTAAGATAGAATTTCTCTTTCCAGTTTGCAAATAAAGAATCTGTTTTAAAAGATCAGAATTTAGACTTCTGAATTTAGAAAGGGCAGAGAGCCTGCCCAATGTCACCCAGCTAACAAATGTCAGAGCTGAAATTTTAACCCAGGCCTAGTTCATTTGTTAGTTCTCTCAATCACTATACTATCACATAGCTAAAATATGAAGGTCTCAATATTAAACGAAAGTATCTCCTTCTATAAGTAATGTGGGCCAAAAAATTTCAGATCTTCCATCCATGATCACTATTGCTGCCAACATATTTTTTGACTAGTCTAACCCTAAGCCATTACATCACGTGGAAATCCAAGAGTAGTAAATGTCTGAAGCGAAACCTGCCAGACAAATGCAAGTTCCCTCCACTCCTACTGGCACAATCTATTACCAGATATTGGTGTACTCCTTTGTAAACTCATCTTTCTATTTTCTTAGTTGGTGCAGAAGTTCTTTATCCTCCACTTCTGCAGTTTGATTCTTCAAAGATTCATTGATCTCTTTACTTGGAAGTTTTAGTGCCACTGAAGAAAATACAGGCTATTGGCAAAATATTTCGTATTATTTCCTCTGGTGTTCAGTCCAGAGTTCAGTGGTAAAGCAACTTTGCAGCAGGTCAGTGGTTAAAATAGAAAATAGAAAACATGCATTTAGGAAACCAGAACTGACTTTGGGCCAGTAATAGAGCTGCATGAAAGCTGTAATAAAGATTTACCAGGAAGAACATATAGAGAAGTATTCATCATACATTCTTATTTACATGTCCTCAGTTATGTCTAGAAGGAGCTACCGAGGCGTATCTTGAAATATTACCTAATTCAGAAGGACAGTGCTATGTAGACAATGGAGTAATTTATTGAGTGATGATAAACCTATTCAAACTTGTTGGCCAGTTGCCTCCCAAGAGTCCTATTCAGGACACCCTTAGATATCTGTATTATTCTTATAATCTGATCATTTACTTAAGGTTATAAAAGGGACCTCTCTACAAATTTCTTAAACACAATTGATTGTGTATTTAAGTACCCCATATATTTCATTATTGCAGAAGAGGTTAGTGAAGAACCCAGAAACTCTTGGACACATTACAGAAGGATACAATCAAAACCTGGGTAGGGCCTTTCATGTCAACAGGAACTATCACAAGGCTTCTGGATCGCCTTTCATCGAAACACAGCTGCATTGTCACCTTATAATGTGTATCTTAGAGATGCACCTTCTTTTCAATCCCTTAACTACCCCTCCCCTCCTAAATCAATTCAAGGCCACAGACAGAACTCCTATTTCAAGGCAACATTCCACGCAAATAATTTATCGATGTGCTGCCGGAAAGCACAAACAGTGCAAGAGTGACACAACAGAGAGTCATGGAACTGTGTCCTTTCCTGTATAATGGCCAGGCCACCTTCAGGTAAAGTACTACCAATTTTTGAGAATAAAAACATCATGTTTGTCAATAGAATTTAACACATTCTGAGAAGTGTCATCACCATGACAGGTCAATTGCATGGAATAATAATTTCAAGTAGAAAATCAAGCCAGTTGGCAATAAATTACATTTTGTAAAATATACACACACAGTATATCCTCACACCCACAAGAAAAAATGAGATTCTCCAGGGAAGCATTAGGCTCATGCTTGGGTTTCTTGAGATCATGGGATATATATGTATATATATACACACACTTTTTTTTTTTTGCAAAGTTGGTATCAGTGGACAACATTGATATGACACCATTATCATTTGGAAAACTAATATATGCTCATTAGGAACTTTCAGAAGTCTTTAAATTTGTCCTTTGATGATAACATGATAGAAACATAGCTGGTTCCTTCTCAATGAGTTTTGACTTTAATATCACTCCTTTGGGAGGCCTTTCTTCACCACCCATTTTCTAAAGTAACTCATTTTCTCTAACACATTACTCAGATTTTTATTGTCTGTTGATATATTATTGTTTGAAATTTTCTTGCATATTTATGTAATTATTTTCTTTCTTTCCCTACTAGAATTTAAGCTCTATGAAAGTAGAATCCACTTTGGTTTTGTTCACCACTGTGTCCTCAAAACCTAGAACATAAGAGGATCTCCATAGGAATGTATGTAAAACATATTTTTTAATTACTCCAAGCCAAGATGATATTTCAACTAACATTTATTAAGGGCATATAATGTGGCTAACTCTTAGCTATAACAGTAATTATAACCTTTAATCTTCAAAACAACCTTGTGAAGTGAGCGTTAATTCTACCTTCTATAGATGAGAACCCCAAGATTCAGAAATCTTTTCTTTATACTCCGGTGTCCCACAAAGAGCATTTCCACACAATTCATCACATGATCATGCACTTATTTTGGTTTCTAGTTTTTTGCTATCTGTAGGTGTCACCAATGATACCTTAAGTCCCTCAATAATAGGGATAGTTTCTTCTATTGATTTTTTGTCTTCACATTAGTATTCATCATGGTGGTGGTCATAGAGTTGTGGTTGACAAATGAAATGGTTAAAGTGGTTATGTAATAAAGATGGAAAAGGATCCCCACTGCTGGAGCAGAATGTGACCCTTTGTAAAAGTCATGGAATCTCCCCTCATATCCTCCAAGGAATGGATCCCTAGCTAGAAATTCAAGATCAACTGACATATCTGATCTGACTCAAAGCTAATAATGGGCATCATGCAATTCTCTGTTTGGGGATTCCTGGGCAGAGATAAAAGCATATACAGTTGTGCTAGATTCCAACCTCTATATCTCTATGCTTAAAGATGAGGAAACTGAGGCACAGAGAGGCTGAGTAACTTGTCGAAGGTGATATAATTAGTTAGAGGCTGATATAGGATTTTGGCAGAGGATGCTGTAATTGAAATTGCAACTTAAAAATCAAGGTCTGAGCTGGTTCTGAATGCATCCTCCACCTCCAAAATAAGTTTAGAATACACGTGTCCTATGATGCGGTAGATTTCTTCCCATTGGAACTTGGTCTCCATGTCTTTTTTTAGAGTGCTTGGTTTAAAGAGTCTTAAAACCATAGCTTTTAAACCATATTAAATAAAAACAAGGGGCAAATGTTACACGTATTTTAAAAATCGTGTGATAATAGTATATTACATTTGTCATAAATAGGCATTTTTGAAGAGCCAAAATTCTGAGCACTGAATTTTCTCCTAAATAAGTTCTAAATTAATAAAGCATTCAAACTAGATCTTTTGCTATCTACTCATACTTCTGTTATATTACTGTATAGTTCCTATCTGTGAAATTTCCTGTTATTAATTAACTAGTAAAACATGATGAATTAAACAGGCTATTGCATGTACTTTGGGCAAGCTTCAAAAATGAGATAACTGAATACAGTTATTTTTTCTACTTGTATAGTTCTTGAACACAGTGACATTTAAATAATGACAGAGATAAATAAAATAGGTGTGGAGTTTGACTACAACTGTCCTTTAAGGTTTTTAACAATACTGTAGACTGATTATTTCAGGTGATTCTGTTGTCCTTTACAGCCATGTTATACTCTATTTACATTATAACTGATACAAGATATGTATAAACTACTGAAAATATACTTCATCTCCATGAAGTAGTTGTAAGTCAGACATAATTATGCATTTCTACTCAATTAAGATTCCTACCCAGAAGAAATTTTCTTCTTTCTTGCTTTCCCCAAATAGAGCTCTAGATAACCAGAATAAATAAACTAGAGGAAATGAAGCCTTTGAATTATCTAGTTTAATAAAGATACTTTCATGAAATATCACTTTTTTAATAGATAATTTCTTCCTTGCTCATAATTCATTATTCAATACTGATATTTCCAGTTTAATTTTCTTTTTGCTCTCTACTGAAAGAATTTTGTCAATCTCCAGAGGTGACTGATTATTAAAAGATCTCATTGCATTTTTTTCCCAGAGAATTTTGAATATATTATGAAAATGTGAAAGACTTGATTCAAAGGAGTGAAATGGATTCTTTTGGCACAAAACATGGTACTTGTATACAAATCGTTCATTTGAATAACAAAACCCATAAATACAGGCTGGGTAACATATTTGCACACCAACCAAAATATAACCTAAAACCATGTTATCGCACTTTAATTGCTTTATTACAGAACTCACTTTTTAAAAATCAGCTATAAAATATCACATTAAAAATTTTTTGTACATAGTAAAATCTAGTATTTGTAATCATGAGACCACATTAAATAGATGACCTACTTGGAAAAGCAAATTAAGCAAAATCCATTATTTATTTTAACACTAAAAGAATAGGAAAATCTGGCAAAGGAATAAGCTGTCAAGTATGTTACTCATTTTAAATTACTAACAGGTTTCCCTTTGTTTACATGACAATGGTACTCCCTCTCTGCAGTAATGCAGAGTAGTTTTCCCATTTTCAGAATTCTTATTTGAGACCTAACACAAGATCCAGAATTACCATGTTCCCTATCGCTCAACTAAATCTACATCTTCCAGTTTACACATAAGGGTAATGAAATGTGCTGCTAAAAATCCATATTTTATACTGTATAGCACAGGGAACTATATTCAGTTTCTTGTAGTAATTTATGGTGAAAAAGAATATGAAAATGAATATATGTATGTTCATGTATGACTGAAGCATTATGTTGTACACCAGAAATTGACACAACATTGTAAACAGATTATACTTCAATTTAAAAAAATGTATGTGTGTGTATACACACACACACACACATATATACCCATACTTTAAGAGCAGATTCTTTTAGAATAAGTTTTAGGTGTATGTTTCTAATCTCTCAGCATGTGCTTAATATCTATACCTTAAGAGTAGATTATTTTATGTACACGTCAAGCACAACAGGGTCACTGAGCTAGCAAAGCAACATGGTAAACGTGCCATTCATCCCTTGGATCTAATGAACTAGTACATCTTATCAATCTGTCAAGTATTCAACTTCTCTAGGAATACAGGACAGCCTCACTTCAGAGACAGGCTTTTAATATATTTACTTGCCATCCAGAAAACTGTATCACTTAATGCTAAAGAGAAGGGACTTTTATTTTAGAAAAACATAATTTTTAGCTTTGCAATTACCAGAGGGGGACTTTGCCCAGTTTACAAAGGGACATTAACAAGAGTGTTGATATAGATAAAGAGATCAATTGATCAAACTACTATTTGTAATATAAAGTGGACAATCCCAGACTTAGAAGGATTTGGTATCCCTCTTAGAAAAATTTCTGCTCAGCTTTTGATTAATTCCATATTATTTTGTATATCCTGACACGTTCACTCAGATTGCTCGAGCAGGTCTTCCCTCTCCCTCGTGAGCCCCAAGCCCTCCAAACCAGGGAATCCATTTTTTTACCTCAAGGTGTCCAATTCCATACTCTAAACACAGCTGGGAATAAATTCTTGTGAGCTAAGGTAAATCTGTATTATAGACACCTGACATTGTTAAGGTATTCTGAATTCATGCAGAGTTCAAACATTTTCAAGAAATATTTTCCATTCAAAATGTTTGTACAAATCTGACATTTAGGTTTTCAGCGACTAGGATGGATATGATCGTCTGAACTTGGCCTTTATATAGGTTATCAGGTGACAATATTCATTTAACTTTTTTTTAAAAAAAGAGTAAGTTATAAATGATGCTAATTCAACAAAAATGTATAGAGTACACATTATGTGACAGGGACAGTGTAGGGGTATGAAAGCAGCTTGCAGTGTCATGGTGGGAGCACAACACCAAAACCAAATTGGTATCTCAGCCGAGTTTTCTCCAACCATCATAGCCTTGGATGAAGTCCCAAATATAAGCAATTCATATAGGAATATGATCCCAGGTAACAGAAGTACAGTATGGAGAGAGTGATCATTCTGGGATCATCTGAGGAGCCTTATGAAATATTTCAGATCTGTTAGAGCCAAGAGGATACTAAAGCATCTAATTCATATGGTAAATGCTAGGATCAAGGGTGATGTAGACGCAAAGAAAAGGAACATTTTTAGTCCAACTTGGACTTTAGGGAAGACTTCTGAGATAATATTGTAAAGTAAAAATAAAGCAGAATAAAAATGTAAGAATTTGATACAGATGCTCAGAATGGAATTGGATCCTAAGCATCATGATTAAGAACATCAGGCTCTAAGTACCCCAAGCTAATGATTGAGAACATCAGGCTCTAAGTACCCCAAGCTAATGAGTAAGAACATCAGGCTCTAAGTACCCCAAGCTACAGATGCAGAAGAATCACTAGCTATTGAGACCGGCCACCTCGCCACTGGACTCGCTGAGACAAGAGACACTTCACAATACCAGCTTCACCCACCCTTGTCCATGTAAGGCTAAAGTGTTGTCTCTTAATGGATTGTGTTGTTCCTAAGAGAGGCAGTTCTCTCCTCTAAACTCCCTGTAGAAAAGCAGTGCCCTCCCCTTCCAAGCAAAGAGGAAAGGGGTCCAGTCACTTGGTCGTATATATTTTTAGGCACAGGATCTAGAGAGGACTGACAGAGACGTCATGGTGGGGCACGTCTAGAAGTGAGGTCCAATACCACCTCCCTCTCTCTTGAGTTCTAAGTTGCCCAGAAAATAGGCTATAAGATCTTGACAATTACAGTAAATCCAAAACTGGGGAGAGGGGAAGGCACAGTGGGAGGCCCTGGAAACTGGGTGAGATTGTGTGCTGTACTCTAGGTGGGATCACCACAGCCTGGAGCAAAGAAGCATATTTAATAGAATCAGCTGAATCTGAGACACGTGGCTGATTGGGTGCAGGCTGGGCCGGGGGGTAGTCACAAAATTTCGGGGAGTTGCTTAGGAAGGACCTTTCTTCATTGGGTCCTGTTAGAAACAACGTCTGTCCGCACCAAGCTCATAAACAACAAGCTAGAACAGCAGTACTGCCCGCCAGACAGGGGACTGCGAGACCACAGCCTTGCCTTCTTTTGCCTCCAACAGTAAAGGAGGTAATTCAAGGGGGGGGGGGGTGAGTGTGTACATGGTGCACAAGAGAAAGAGCCAGCACTCTCACCTCTTCACTTGAATGAGCCTGTACGAGGTACAGGGGTTTGGATCAATCATTAAATTAGCTTTAAAACAAACAGTGCTGAGTCTTAAGAACTTAAATGAGACTGTTTGAATAAACAAAGGTCAATGAAAAACTGTAGAACTGGACTAAGATGGCACATTGAGGGAACCCACTGCTCACCCAGAAAAGGAGGGTCTACTAGAGCACAGTTTGCATCAGTTCTTAAAATGTAAACTCATATTATATCCCAATGACTCCTGAATCAATTGGTTGTAAAGGTATTATTTATTAAGTCCTTATTATGTGATCAACACTTACTAAAGTCTTCACATTCATAATTTTATCGAAAAGTAAGAATTGCTTTTGAATTCATTTTATAGATAAGGTAACTGAGGTTTAGTAACTTTTCAAAGGACCCAAGTAGAGACAAGATTTAAAATAGGCTTACATATGATCCAGCAATCTCACTCTTGGGCATATATCTGGAGGGAACTCTAATTTGAAAAGATACATGCATCCCAATGTTCATAGCAGCACTATATACAATAGCCAAGACATGGAAACAAACTAAATGTCCATCAACAGATGACTGGATAAAGAAGTTGTGGTGTATTTATACAATGGAATACTACTCAGCCATAAAAAGAATAAAATAATGCCATTTGCAGTAACATGGATGGTTCTGGAGATCATTATTCTAAGTGAAGTAAGCCAGAAAGAGAAAGAAAAATACCATATGATATCACATATGTGGAATCTAAAAAAAAGAAAGAAAGAAAGAAAGAAAAAAGAAGACACTAATGAACTTATCTACAAAATAGAAACAGACTCAGATATAGTAAACGAAGTTATGATTACTGGTGGGGGAAAGGGGTGGGAAGGGATAAATTGGGAATTCAAGAATTGTAAACATTAACTACCATATACAAAATAGATAGAAAATAAATTTCTTCTTAGGCACAGGCAACTATATTCAATATCTTGTAGTAACCTATAATGAAAAAGAATATGAAAATGAATATTTGTACGTATATCTGAAATATTACACTGTACACAAGAAATTGACACATTGTAACTTACTATACTTCAATTTTAAAAACTCAATCCGTGGGCCTGACTCCACAATTCACACTCTTGACTACTGTGTTATGATATCACTCTCGGGAAAGGACTTTGCAAGCAAACAGAAGAGGATAAGAAAGGTGGAATGGCATGGAACAATACAATTTCTATGTGGAGATACATGAAACTGGGCACCGATAAAGTATTAAAAGTGAGGTGGAGAATAGAAAGAAGCATGGAGGATGGCTCAGTGGGTGGAAACCAGTTCACAGAGATCCTTCTGTGCATACTCCCTG
The DNA here is from genome assembly GCF_036321535.1 of Camelus dromedarius. NCBI lineage: Eukaryota > Metazoa > Chordata > Mammalia > Artiodactyla > Camelidae > Camelus > Camelus dromedarius. The sequence goes on from NC_087438.1 coordinate 32,746,161, forward strand.
GCCAACTGTAAGTGGCAAGTAAGAGGGAGATTTGGAAGAGTTTTTTAAGCAAGGAAGTAATTGGTGAGATCTGTGATTCCTGCCAAGGTTAACTCTCTCACACACCTATCAACTTTGCTTTAGCCAAATATTATACTCTTAATCTCTTCCTACCAATTTTAAAATTCATTTTTGTAACAAGGGAAACCAGAGACAATAAGAGATTGCGGTTCACAGCGATGACCACTAGAAAAACATTTTAAAGAACATCATAATAGTGTCCACATTCAAGAATTAAAAGCCAACATTCCATTCTCAAACCTTAATTCAAAATCTTACAATTCATTTCTTTTCTAGAATCACTTTCCACATAAAATCGGAATAACGAGTTCTTTATAGATCTTCGTAATTCAGCAGGTTTTGAAATTTGACTATGGCATTTACTTTTTGCAGAAAAAGGCAGATCATGAGGTAATTTTAATGTTTATGCCTAGAATTTCATGTGACTAATTTGAAGGTCATACTTCTTAGCTGTCATGAATAATTTTTCTATGGACCTTTTGACATTGTAAAATGAAATATAATCTTATAACACTTTAAAATTCCTTTTCCCTGGAGATTTTATTTCATACCATAGGCAGTTTCACATTTTCAGAGTATGGAATTTCAAGCCCAATTCTTAGAAGAAAATTAGCAAATGTTGTGAAATTGATTATAGTATTACCCAACATGAATAGCATGTAAACTCTCTGAAGTATCCTATGAGGCAAAGACTACTAAATTCAAGTCATTGGAAGAAAGCCAAAATGCAACCATCTCTGAATCTTAATCAGAATCCATGAAGAAGACATATTTAATAGTAAGAAATAAACCTCAAAGGATACATATCTGATTATAAAAAGTAAAACAGACATTCTTATGTTTAGTATTCATATATAATTCAATACACTTTCAAGTAGCTAAAAACATGTTATCACATTTTCTAGTGTTTTAATGTATAGAGTTTATAAGAAAAGAAAGACAGACATAAAAGGAACCTCTCATCTAAATACACAGAGATATTTGTAATTTTCTAGGCACCACAAAATGCATGGCATTCTGGCTGTGGCACTGAAATCAGAAAGCAAGATCCTTTAGATGACATGTTAAATCAAAGTTTTCCAGAGATTAAAGATTACACGGTAAATCTGGTAAAGAGAAGGGGTTATAAATCTAGAATCCTGAAAAATGCCTTCAAAACTCTTTTTACCCCCTCAACCTAAAACAAAGGCCTCAGCCTAATGTTAACCTGCAGAAAGACTTTCTGTTCAAAAAGGCTGATAAGAGATTACTCGATATTTAATGTTGCAACACACATTTATAATCTGTAATTTATGGAATGCCACAGTTTTATGGTTACAATAAAGCTCAATTTGGCTTCTTTTCATGGCATACTGAGTGGACATGGGTTTGTTTTACCCTGCAGAATCTGGAAATTTGCAGTATGACAGTATGGTATTAAAGAATATTGATTAAAAGAAAATGCTAGGGAACTGGTTTGAAGTTGTAAGACTCTTGCAGTAATCTTATTAAAGGGATCATTTTCTTCTTTTACCTTACATAGATCAAAATCATAAGCATGGTTTATGCTCAAAAGCAATATTTAAAAAAAAACTGTAGACAACACAGTACTTAGAATTCACGGTCAAAACAATTTTTTCTTCATTTAGTACCACTGGCTTAGCTAAATGCGTTTTAGGAAAGAGGTGATAGAAATGCTAATTTTAACCAAGAAAAAATGATTTTGATATAATAAGGAAGTCTGTGCTATTAGTAACTTTTTAATAATTGTTATTTATGCTAAAAGAGATTTGTTTTGGAATGAGTGAAAACAGTCAATGAATTATTGCAAAATATTTGCCTCAGGTCTTCACATTTTTAGCAAAAGGTGGATCAGTACAGACCTCCCAAAATTCGGAATGAACTATTCTTTTTTTTAAGTTTGTTGGAAATAATGCTTGAAGTGGGAGAAAAATTAGGAATATCCTCCAAGACAAGAAGCAATGAAAAGTTAACAGGGCAGTTTGGGAGCAGGAGCATCTTATGGGGGCATGGGATGACCCCTAGTGTCTCTGAACTTAATTTTAATATGTCAGAAGACAAACCCAGGACTCATGAATGGAGAGATTAAAACAGAGACTTCTGCACAAAGCCAGGATTCCCAAAGGTAATACCTTACCTGGGAAAACTAGGAAAAACCTGTCTCACAGAGGGATACGGAGAAAATTCTTGTTTGTCTGATCTTGGCTCTAGATGGAAGAAAAATAATGAAAATTCTTCCCAGAATGTGCCTACTAGCAAAGCCCTCCTTTAGGCCTGGTTCCAGAATTCTTACATTCTCAGTATTTGAAAACTCCAAGCCCCAAATTAAGATGATGATGGTCCTGTGTCAACAGTGCCCCCACCCCACCCAGTGCATGGAGGAAGCATGGAAGTGCGAATGGTTTCTGAGAGGATGTATCATCAACCCTGGTCCCGAGGGATTCTCACAGACAAAGCTCCAAAGAACACAAATTCAGAATGATATGTTGCAGAACATGTGAGGAAACAAATGAGTGTGCATCAACAGATACAGCAATTGCAGAAATTTTCCCACCAAAACTGTAGATCTTATAATGATCAGAATAGTGTAAAAGCAAAGCTTAATGTCTTTAAAAAAATTAGAGAGCATCAAAACTAAAGAACAAGAGATTATAACAAACAAACAAACCAAAAACTCAGGGTGGCTTAGAAAAGAATCACTAACAAGACTATTAGAAAGAAAGAAAACACAATAATTTAAGTTCAAAATATAAGAGTCAGCAAATTAAACATAGTTGAAGACAATTAGTGAAGTGGAAGAAAGAGATTAAGAAATAATTTGAAATTCGCAGATATTGACTACTATATATAAAACAGATAAACAACAGGTCTCTACTGTGTAGCACAGGGAACTATATTCAACATTTTATAGTAACCTATTATGAAAAAAATATGAAAATGAATATATGTATGTATATATATGACTGAAACATTATGCTGTACACCAGAAATTGACACATTGTAAACTGACTATACTTCAATTTAAAAAAAATTTAAAAACCCAGAAAATAGAGCAGATAAGCAAAGAACTAGAGATATATAATGTATCCATCCCACAGATACAAGAAAATATCTAAAATTTAAAATCCTTTGATAGTCTCCTAATTTATAACCTTAGGAAAGATTAAAGTCAGTTCATGAAATTAGTTTTTAATAGCAACATGAAAATACTGTATTTTCATTGTTAAAAGAGAAACCTACCTAAAATACAGTATAAATAACAATAATAGGTCTACAAATGATTCCATTTCCTGCAAAGTCGATTTAATGTAAAATTAATTTCATGTAAAGTTATTAAGAAATGTACATTTTGACTATATCTTACATTATTCATCATGTTTACAAGAAATTTTAAGAGACTAAATTCATTTTTTAAAATTCCCAGATATTTTGAAATCTATTTAAATGAAGGCAGAGTAGTACCAATTAAATTTAGTTAATTGCATATCCAAAATGTATGTATTGGTATAAATTCTAATTATGCGCTAATGTATTCATTTTCTTTAGTTCTAAAGCAGTTTTAAAATCTTGGATCCACTCTGTATGATATGAAAAATACTATTTTTAGAAAATCATAATTAAGTTGCACATCATTCCACATTACGCAAATTATATTTTTATATAAAAGACCTGATCAATAAATATGACTAGTCCTCAATTAATCAATCCACATATATGAAGCTATTGTGCGGCCCGTATAAGACATACTCTGTGGAGGTCACAGGGAAGTAGAAGATATAACCCATGACATCAAGGGATTTATATTTAATTGAAAAGAAGAGAGTGTACACTTTTTCTTAGAAGTTAAAAACAATAAAAGAGAACAGGCAGTAAATGATAAATTGCACACACACCCCCAAAAATCAAAGATTCAATGTGAGTACAGTCGTCCTCCCTCCTTACCTCAGATTCTGTATCCTCAGATTCAACCAACAATGGATCAAAAATAGTCAGAAAAAAAATTCCAGACAGTTCCAAAGTAAAACTTGAATTTGCCACACCTCTCACAACTATTTATGTAGCACATTGTATTTACAACTATTTACATAGTATTTATATTGTATTCCATATTATAAGTAATCTAGAGATGATTTAAGTATATAAGAGAACACACACAGGTTATATGCAAATACTACGCCACTTTATATAAGGGATTTGTGTGTGTGTGTTGGCAAGTTTTGACAACTGCAGGGGTCCTGGAACCAATCCCCCTGCCGACACTTAGGGACTATGGAATTCATCTGCTTCAATAAATCATAACAATGTTATCATGTAGATTCAAAATTATTTGAGCTAGGTTCAAATATTCAAATTAATGATTTTAAATTTATTCACTACCTTAAATATTTTGCAAATACTCTCATTGTCATATACTTTCTTCCTCTCCCTCTCTCCCTCTCTGTTTCTCTCTCTCTTCCTTTCTCTTCTATATAGATGAATTTAAGCACATGGTTTTTTTCTTAAATATAGTGTAAATTTCTTGAATGTTGTTTACTAACATTTTAACCAAATTTACATCTTAAATTAATTTGCTTATGTATATTCAATCTAAAAGTCTCACTAGATAATCATATTACTGAATAATAAAATAAATACATATATAATATTATAAATTATATAAATACTCACAAAAATTTACCAAAATATTTATACTAGGAAGTTTAGGAGGTTTAAATTCAAATAATAGTATTGCCATATATTTTGTATATATTTAAAACCGTGTTATTGTAGGCATTTTGGCATTTAAAAAAATATAAATATTGCCTTAGGATTTTAAATTGTTAAAAGTAACAATTTGAGATAAATAACACTAAATACAAACATCCTATTTTAGCTTAGTGGTTGACAAATATTTGCTAGATAAATAAATTACTGACCAAAAAGATCTATTGGCAAAAAGCCAAGATAAATTCTTATGAAACCAAGAGTTACAATTTTATTTTTACTTCAGAAAAATCTAATAGCTGCTTTCAAAAATGGTTTACACTACTAGCTACTATTTAAAATAGATTTTCCCCTGTATTTACTTTGCTACAATTTACTGTTATGGATGATATAATTTAATCTCCCAATGATGCAAATTCATGAAAAAGCAGAGTGGTTTTTTATCTCTGTTTTAATTATGTATTTGCTATAGCAATAATAAATGTGCATATTAGGCTAGTGTTCTGAGTGCTATAGGCTTTAAGGAAAAAAAGAATACTGTTCTTTTCAAATCCAGGTCAATAGTAATGTACATTAAATATACCATCATTTGTATCACTTTCTTGAATCCTTCATTCAATCCTGGCAGAGACCACAATTAATTTAGAGCTTCTCATTTATTTCCTAGCCAATATTTGGCTGAAATACAATTAAAAATAGCAAAATCCAATGTTTTTTGAAAAATTCTACTTGCTTTAAGCATAAACGCTGAAGCCAAAATTGAAAATGACTGCATTTTTCTATAAACTAGTTGATCTCTTTTTACAGAAATGGTCACCATTCAAACACACTAACCATGACACATCACCACCTTGAAGATTTATTGAATGTACCAGTTCATGATCAATAGTTGTTCATGTCTATGTCTCTACATAGATTCTTTGAATACTACAAACTACTAACTACAGATTTTTTTCAGTAAAAACTTTTCTTGGGTAGAAGTAATAGTAAATGATAAATTGTACTCTTTCCCAATTCTGAGAACTGTAGGCAGAAAAGGAGGGAAAATATAGAGTGGGTAACATTAACGTAGCTTATTGAAGGTAAAGATTAATTTGAAGACATTTCAAGTCCAGACTATTGTGGTTCCCCTCAAAGATGGGGGTGGAGTGTATATTCAAGTTAAAGGCAAGACAGGTGGAGAACTTTCATCCTACCTTTGGTGAACTTGCACATCCACATGATTGGTCCTCAGAACAGAATCAGTGCCTGGGGAACAGAAAGGAGAAAGTCAGGGTAACAGAGGGAAAAAAAAATATTTACAAATGTCACTAATGAGGCTCCTTGATGAATAGGAAAAAATCCTCTTGAAAATGAGGCTTAATTTGCAGTGTTTATAAGTAAAGTTATGAGGAAAGGGTAAACAGTATTTTTCTAGCTTCTAGAAAATGGTAAATAGTAAATGACAACAAGTGTCTTATTTATTATATAATATCTTTAGCACAAACTAAAGTGAAACAACTGTAATGGAGGGTAGAGAAAAAACTAACAAAGTCTTCTTAGTTTCCAGACCAAATGCCAACATTAAAACAACAATATTAAGTACATATAAATGAAGGCGGTTTGGCTCAGACAGACTGGCAAATATAACATTTAAGTGAAATAGGCACCAAAATGCTCCCTCCTCTATTAAAAACCCAAAGAATTTTAATTTAAACTTAATTAGAGTTTTAAGTAAAACATTACACATTAATTATCCAGTCTCCAAGGACATGCAAAATGATGTCCTTTTGCAGGAATTGGTTCAGCATTGACTAGTTGCCAACTGTCAAACTAAGGAATTTTTAGAGAGACTTGTATGCAGAGGTTGAAAAAGGTAGAGGAATTAAGATAATATATACAGGTATAAATAATTGGTATAGCTCTTGTTATAATTGTCTGTGAAGATATATCTTCGAAATGAAAGAGAAGCACATTGCAAATGGGAAAGTCTTCATTTAAATCTTTTAAAGATAAGTAACTATATTCTCATTTTACATAAATTGTCACATTTTTTGTTTTAAGAAAAATAACTTCAAAAAAATTAAGTTTAGAGATTTGTCCTTACAATTCACAAGTTTTTTCTAGTTTATTTAGAATAAACAAATAATGAATCTGAAAATTAAATACATAAATGGTGAACAATTGTATCAAAATGAATTATAGGCTAAATGAAAGAATGTCTTACATGCAAAATGCCATTAATATTTATTATCTTCAAATTCTACATGTACAAAACATAAGCAGTTGAACTCAAAACACAGAAATGATCATGCCTAACAATTTGATGTTAATTATGAGGCTAGACAATGGCCAGTCTTCAACAAATGAGAAACTTTAATCAAGCACCGTTTGCAAATCTCCAGACCAAACACCAATAACTGAACAGAAACTGAAATAAAGCTTCCATGGGGAGAATTTCATGTTGCCTGAAATTTTTGCTTCAAGGAAAGTAATGGAGTTGTAATCCTCCATCTTCCAATGGTATTTTGCTTACTGCCATGTGCACATAGTTTCAAAATATGAATTTTCATGTGTAAGTGGAAAACTATATTCAAGTTAAATATTTGTTAAGAATAGCAAAATATATGTTGTTTTTAAACTTTATATTCCCATTCCTAAGCCTCATTCTGCTTCTCTCCCCATAACCAGCCATTTTAAAATGCTGGATGCATGACCCTTTATTTGTATGCTTTCTGTTAAGATGTGTAGTATGGTTTTGTGCTCACGTTTTAAATTTATAAATTTTTTTTAATTGAAGTATAGTCAGTTTACAATGTTGTGTCAATTTCTGGTGTACAGCACGTTTCAGTCATACATGAATATATATATTTGTTTTCATATTCTTTTTCACCATAAGCTACTACAAGATATCAAACATAGTTCCCTGTGCTATACAGTATAAACTTGTTTATCTATTTTATATATACCAGTCAGTATCTGCAAACCTCAAACTCCCAATTTATCCCTTCCCTCCCCCTTTCCAGTAAAAATATTTTGCTCCAGAGTTCCTTCTGCTTCTTACTTTGTTTTAAATTAACATAGTATTTTTAAGATCTATACATTTCCTGTGTTACATTTAGACTGGGGTAGCCAGCCCCCGAGATGGCCCGCAGTGATTCCTAGTTCTCAGTAGTAATGTCCGTGTGTGACTGCCTCCAATGTTGAATCAGAGCTGGCTCTGTGTGTGACCAATAGGACGCAGCAGATAAGAGGCTGTGTGACGTCTGCACCTGGGTCATTAAAAAGCAACATGGCTTCTGGCTGACTGTCTCTTAGGAACTGTGGCCCAGGAATCATGTGGGGAAGGAAACCCAGGCCAAAGGGAGAGGCCATGTATAGACATTCCAGCAAACAGATTCAGCCAAGGTCTTAGCCAAGGGCCAACCTCAAGTGTCAAAAATGTGAGTCAGTTTTCAAATAATTCATCTCTGGTCTTTGAGTAACTCCAGCTAAGGCCAAATGGAGAGAGATGTGCTAGTCTCATTAAATTTCAGACCTATAAGAATGTCAGTTTGGGAGTTCTGAGAAGTAATTGCCAAGCAGAGATGGGACGTACAAGAGATTTGTTGTGAAAAATGCTCGTGAAGGACAAGGAGGGCGGGTAGGAAGCAGAAAGAGAGAAAAGTCTTCAGACTGTGACTCAAGTATGACACTTTGGAAAAGAAGGAAGAAAGGAGAGTAGGGTAAAAAGAACTTCAGTCTACACTGCATCTCCGAAAAAAAAAAATCTTGGCTAGGCTGGTGGAACTCCCTAGGCAAAATTTGCCCATAAAGGAGTCCCACATCAGGCAAAAAATGACCTTGCTCTAATTCTATTGCCATGCTCAGCCATTGGCTGGGAGGAGCCCTGGGAGAAGACGGCTGTGGCATGAATTCCACAGAAGTTTCAATGGCATGGTAACTGGAGGCTGGCGCTCGGCTATGTTCCACATCGAAGGTTCTCTTCGTGGCTGCCATCGTCTACTGCACTCAACGTACAGATCCACTTACGTGTGAATCTTTGGGTACTGGCTCCCTCATTCTTCCCATGGACTTCATCTCCTGAGAGTACCTTCCTTCCTAAAAAATTCTATTGCACTGGCTCTGCTGGTGCTACACACCATTGATTTTCTCTGGCTACTCCCCAGTCTCCTTGGCTGATTCATCTTTCTTTGCATAACCTGTTAAATAAGGGGGTCTCCTCAGGAATTGGCTGTAGGTCCTCCTCTTAGAAGATGAAAAATAGTGGGACAAACTCTTGCCCTTGTCAGTGCAGCTCAGCTGTCCTCACGATCACAGCTTGGTACTGTGTCCCTCCTACACTGTCCATTACATCTACTCCTCTCTAACATCTGCAGGTCTTGGTGACCATATATATATAAAGGGAGTCAAAGAAAGAGAAAGAGAATTACTATAAGGAACTGGTTCATGTGATTTTGGAGGCAGAGAAGTCCCAAGATCTATAGTTGACAAGCTGGAGACCTAGGAGTCCTAATGTGTAACTCCAGTCTGAGGCTGAAGGCTTGAGAACCAGGGGAGCAGTGGTGTAAGTTTTAGTCCAAAAGTGGTCTAACAGGCTCAAGACCCAAAAAGCACCGACGTTTCAGCCTGAGTCCAAAGGCTGAAAAAGACCAACATCCCAGTTCAAGCAGTCAGGGAGAAGGAGTTCCCCCCTACTCAAAAAGTAGGATCAGCCTTTTTGTTACATTTAAACCTTCAGCTGATGGGCTGAGTATCACCCACATTAGAGAGGGTGCTCTACTTTATTCAGCCTACCAATTCAAAAGTTAATCTCATCCAGAAACATCCCATACAGACATGCCCAGCATAATGCTTGATCAAATATTTGGGTACCCTGTGGCCAGGTCTAGCTGACACGTAAAATTAACGACCACTGTGACTAACCTGGTGGTACAACCCAAATCTTCTTTCCTGCGGGAGCTGAGCTCTTGGTAATCACATCATTCTCAGGTCAAGGCTGCTGTATATGTCCATTCATAGTTTCCACTAGAAAAGATAGTGTACCTCAAGGTACCAAAGTGGATGACCTGGGTTCCATACATATTCCATCATATCAAGAACACCAGCAACAGTCATCATTTTATCTGCAGGACATTAAATGTATTTTAAAAATCTGATGCCAATAGTGTGGGTCTCCTTTTTATCTGTTAAATGAATTCCTTGGGGATAAGTTCTTTGCTATTTGAAGCTAACAGTTCTTCAAACTTTTCATTATTTATTCAGTAAGTCTAATTTCCTTTGCAATTGCTAAGATTTTTTGCTTTGCATCAATCATTTCCTTAAACTTTGGAAAAGAGCAACAAACTGTGAGGCAGGTGTCTTCCATACTTTGTTCTTTACACGTTGTGATACGATCTGTCAAAGTCTGATTGATAAGTTTTAAGGACCATCTTGATGTCAAGACTATTCCATAAATCTTTTAATGGAGGACTGTCACACCAGATACTACACATACTATTTGAGAGGCAAAAAAGACCACTTAAATAGGATCTTCTTAATCAATAACACTACAGACCAAAAAAAAAAGACTACTCAGATAGAATGTTCCCAATCAATAACAACAGAAGAACATCTGGGAATACTATCTGTTATCAAAAGAGACATGTTTGCAAGATTTCCCTTCTTCGTGTATTCCATCATGAATAATCATGAAGGTAACACTTCCTGTAATCATTAAACATTCGCTTTGCAGAGCACTCTTTAACAGTCTCTTAAAGGCCATGCTGTTGGGGCGGGATAAACCAACCTTCATGGTACCTCACAATTTCCACCTAGAAGCATTAGCCTGTCTTTGGATGCTTCACGTGTTTGGCACTGTTTTCTCCTAGCAATTTGGAATAAATCTACGTGATGACATTCATCTCTAGTGGTATCCAGCTTCATCAATATTGAAAATGTGCCTTGTTTATCAATAGTTTTCTGCAGCATTCTGGCGAGAATCACTACTGTCTCCGATTAGCAGCAGCTGCTTCACCTATGATCTTCCAATTACATGGTTGTGCATAATTTTTAAATCTTCTTAAGTATCTGGCACCTACTCACGCTAAGGTCTTGTGGTAAATATCTCTCTCCTCCGTCTCCTTTTTCTTCAGATCTCTGAAGATGTTCAACTCTTTCTGTTGTGTCAACATGGTTTTTGAAGACAGTCCACAATGACTGAGGCTATTAATATACCGCACATGGTTATTTCTCCAGTTCTTTAGTACCAATCACACTCTTCATCATTTTTTTTCCTTGTTCTACTTTCTCACATGTAGAAAATCACTGTACTCTCGGTAAGTAAAGACAACTGTTGGTTTTTACAGTATCCAGTTTGAAAATATAAGTTATCCAAACTTAATGTAGTGAATTTGTGTAACCATGTTGTATTGTTGAGAATGTATTTTTATTTAAATTCTATCTTCTTATCAAGAGTATTATAATGTGTCAATTTCTGGTGTACAGCACAATGTTTCAGTCATGAATATACATACATATATTCGTTTTCATATTCTTTTTCATTAAAGGTTATTACAAGATATTGAATATAGTTCCTTGTGCTATATAGAAGAAACCTGTTTTTTTTAAGTCCATTTTTATATAAAGTGGCTGACATTTGCAAATCTCAAACTCCCAAACTTATCCCTCCCACCCCCTTTCCCTGAGACTGTACTTCAATTAAAAAAAAAAAAGAATGAATAAAAGAGGCACAATAAAAAAAAGAGTATTATAAAAATTAAAAACCTTTGTAACTATCTCTTGGAAACAACTCAAGAAGCCTGACCAAACAACAAACAAACAAACCAGGTGACGTCTTTTATGAGTTCTCTCTCCACTCAATTTAATATTTATAATTTTTCTTCCAATGGATAGGTTTTTCTGGACTTTAGGCTCATCTAATTTCTTAAAAGATATTTTTATTTACTATAAAGAAGACAACTGATAATGCACAATACTTTTAGACAAAGATCCTATTAGGAGAAGAGCTAGGACTAAAACACAATCTACATACATCCTCTCATTCAAACTCTTAAAGCAATTTAGATGTTTTTACTGGTACATTAGACTATGTTTTCAATAATGAATGTGGAAAAATTTGTGCAAGTATTTATAGTGAATATGCGGTTAAGAGTTCAGATAACTAGAGACGCAGAATATTTGCAGTATTTTGTGATTCACTGATGACTCAGCCACATGAGACGAGAGCATATTTTTATTTGGCCCTGTAGGCAAGTGTGAGTGGGATATGGCTGTCAAGAGAATTTGAATTTCTGGAGGGTGTGGGTGGAATAATGCTTTCAAACCCAGAAGGAAAATACTATTTTCATTTTAAAATATGAGACCACTGGGAAAAAGAAAGATTGATTTGAAAAAATAAGGAGACTAAATGAGTGTTCTGTCATAAAAGCAAACAGAAGAGATTATATACTAAGTTATGCCAGAAGTTTGAGAAAATATCAAGTTTTATTTTCACATGGAAAGTTGGGATGGCCCTAAATTATTCTAGATTTTTACAACTGATTTAATTATCACTCCAAGTAACTTTTACACTTTTGATGTATCTTAGAAAATAAGATAAATTATATAGTTCTACTTTGTTAGTAAAGAACATTTTCACATAACACATCAAACAGTAGCTCTAAAAGAATGCCAAAGAGGGGGCAAAAAACGGTTGTCTTTGGTTTCCTGTTAATATTTATTTTGGTATCAAGCCCATGCTACCTAATAAGAACGCACCACCACCTTGTGGAAATTCCTTCAAATTACAGACACATAATCCCAAGATCCAGATGGAGTCAAGGAACAGAAGAGCAGATCAACCTATTTCATTTTCATTTAATTTAGTTTGACAATTTTTTCTCTGTGCAGCTCACAACCAAGTCTTAGTCTCTCAACCCAGCCTCTCTTCAACTCTAGTCCTATCTTTCCAATTGTTTGGTTCACATTCCCAGCCAATGCTTTGCTGCCACTTAAAATACCACAACTTCCAAGCCAAATTCTTCATCATCGTTCTATTCAAATGCTTGAGCACTCACATAGTGGGATTCAGTCACCCAAGCTAAAAAGGTTGGCCTTCTTTGACTTACTCTCCCATGAAAATCCATTCCACCTTAAAATTAATCACCAGGTTCTATTAGCTCTAATTCCTAAGCGTCTTTCCCATTTATTTTCTTCTTTTTATCTCTTCTGACCAAATTCTAGATTATGCCTTCACATCTGCATACCTAAACCATTAGAACAGTCTTATAACCAGTTGTATGCGTCTAGTGTTTCCTCTTCCCCCGGTGACACTACTGCTACTGTACTAACACTAAGACTCCTGTGCTAATCAGTTGACTTGCTTACTTAGGAGTTACAGCCTCCACACTCTCATCAGTGTCTAAGTGTTTCCTGGCTTCTCTCCCGCCAACATGCTGAACATACGATGTTCCGGTCATAATCTCCACTCACCACGTCCCAAATATGCTCTAGCACTTCCCTACCTCTGTACCTATGCTTAGACTCTCTCCAGCATGCCCTTCCACTGTATCTGGAAGTCAGAATCCTTGTGTCTGAACATTTTCACAGTGAAGTATAGCAAACTTGAAGAATTTTGACAGAAAGACAGTTTTCCCCACTCTGAAAAGATACCCCAATCTGATGTTAAAAGGATACACATGGATTAATGACTATTTACTTGACAAGTTAGGTAGCTAAATCCATACTGGTAATGAGTGACATTAAAAAAGCTGACATGTGAAAGAAGAGAGCATCTCCTATCATATCTTAATTTTGATTCACTCAATTTGTTATATGGCTTTTGTTCCTTTTGTATAAAATTCTGAACAATTATTTAACTTAGAGTTATTTTGATCTTCCAGTTTTATTTGCTGCCCCAAATCTCCTTACTGACTAACCTTGCATTTTAATCAAATAAATTTTATGCTTTTCAAAATAATAATGCATATAAATTTAGTTTTCAATAGGTAACTGTTTTTGTACTGGGCAATGTAGTTTAGGGTGACTTGATGATAGAGGAACTGGCTATAGGGTGGGAACTCTGCATAATAACTGGAACTGGGTGTATGTTTAGAATCCGATCAGATCACAGTTGCAACAGTGGTTTTTCAAGAGATTTGGTGGGATTGGGAGGAAGCAAGACAGATCACCTTTTAAGTAAGATATACTAAACGAGCAGTATTCAAAAGATTATTAAACAGAGGAGACATTCTTTGGTCAAGTTTTTAAGCAGCACCAGGGAGAGCTCCCTGCATATGTTAGTCTCCACTTGAAGGAAACTAATGGTTTATTCTTTTACTGCTGGCAACTGGGAACATTTCAGATAGACTTGATTCCCATAGGTAGTCTATCTGACAGCATGGGTCTCAGACCTGTTTAGTCAGATCCCAGTCCTCCGTGGATGAGGCTCCATTCTCAAATACCTAAAAATTATTGGGATACACAATCCAGGGTGATTTGGAGTTCAGGCTATAGGATTAATTTTGGTGGAAAGAGATTCTCCTAAAGTCTCAAGGTTTTCTTGGTCAAAATTTTCTTTCTCCATCACATAATCATCCTAAAGAAATTGATTGTAAAAGGTTACCTTGCCCAAGATTATACCTTCCCCCACTGCATGTCCCAGAGCAGCCCACAGCCCTGGTTGATACAGTGTTATAAAAGCCAAACGCTCTTTCCCCAACTCTGGGCAACTGTGAAGGGCCATTAACGCTTCAAGCCCCTCACAGGGTCACCTGAATTCTTCTTGGGACTCTACCATAGGCCAGCTTCTTATTCAGCCCAATCCTGCTTCATTCCCTTCTCCCCAAAGTGTTGATTATGAGAACACCCACCATGGTAAAAACATTTAACAACCAGATAGAACAATTCAGCCAGCTGACATCAATCCCAGTCTGTCACTAACCATCAGTGCTGATACAATGGACACAAGAATGGAGCAGCCATAGCGGCAGGGACAGTGGCTAAGCATGGGCCAAACAACATGGATCCTCACTCACCAAGGCTCATACAGCTACTGCTACAGCAGAATTCCAACCTGCTAGCAACAGAGACCAACACTGAGCATGTAATATGGCACAGCCCCTTGAGGAAACCAACTGGCCATTTGATGGCAAGTTTATTTCATTTGATTCCTTCTCCTATGGCAAGGGACAATGACATCCTTTGCTGGTACTGGTATGTATTCCAAGTGTGAGCGCGACTTTATTGTCCACAAAGTTTTAACTAGCACCACCATTCAAGGGCTTACGGAATGTCTGATACACACTGACACATCATCCCTTATAACTTTGCATCAGACCTAGGGTGATGTGACAGTGAGCACACAACCATGAAGTCCACTGGTCCTGTCATACCACGCACCCAGTAGCTGATGGCCTCACAGAGCATGTAATGGCCTATAAAAGCACAGCTGAGGTGCCAGCTGGAAGATAATACCCTGCAAGGATGATGGGTGTTTGGTAGCCTCCTGGACACAGTATACACACTGAATCCATGACTATCATAAAATGCAATGAGCCCAGTAGATAGGGTATTTTGGTCTGGGAACCAAATGGTAGAAGTAGGAGTGGCCCTGCTTACCATCATTCTCAGCAGCCCACTTGAATAATCTGTGCTTCCCAACTCTGCAACTCCGTCACCAAGGAAAACAGAAAGAGTCTCGTTGAATGCTAAGCTGCAGCTGTTGCCTGAGTCCTTGGAACAACTTGTGCCAAGGCACTGGCAGACAAGATGAGAAACTGCCGTCCTGGCAGGAATGATTAACCCAGATCAGAAGAGGAGGCAGGGCTGCTGTTACACAAGGGGGACAGGAAAGAATGGATAGATCTGGCATCCAGGTTGTCCACTGGGATGTGCATGAGACAGGAGCAGCAGCCTCAAAAGAGCATGGTAACAGGACCTTGGACCCCTCAGATAAGAGTCTTGCCACCCCACCAGAGAGCCATCGAGAACAGCAGAGTTGCTGAGGATGAAGGAGATCTAGAAGAGACATAGGGCAAGTAGGTGCTGAGCACCAGCTGCAGCCTTTAGACAAGCTGCAGCACCAGAAGCTGTGGACAGTCACTAAACTCTCTCTTATACATTTTGCCAAGGAAAAGAGGCCCACCAGTGCTCTGAAGGAGTTGCTCTCAACCTTCTCTAAAGCAGGTAGGGGCAAGTAGCGCAGGGGTTGGACTGTGAGGGATGCTGCGCTGCCCTATTCAAATCCTCCCTTCAGGACTGAAGAAATGATTCTCCAACTGCTGGGAAGTTTGTTGAAGTCCTTCAGATCTGCTCTCAGCCCCTTGCAGAATGACCACAAGCTAAAGAGATCAAGGCAGCTGTCTTGCCCCTCAGAGCTGCCCACATCCAATGACTAGGAAATATAGGGTTATACCATGTAGGCCCCCTCACCTTAACCTGGGACAACCTTGAACGACCATCCCAGCTTCCACCATGAGGTTGGCTGAGGACTTTGTTGCATTTGCGTCACAGCCCAAATTTTACTTCTCCTCAATCCTGTCTCCTCCCTTTTCCAGAGAACACCCTAATCGACTTCCTGCATAGGAATCTTCCATTTCAAAGTCTACTTCCCAGGGGACTCCACCTGATCTCTACCACCAATAAGTGAATTAGGTACTTCCTTGAATGATATAAGCTTTGGTTAATGGCTAAAACAGATACAACCATTATTGTCTGTGAAAGAAATACCCATTATATTATGTTTCTCCAGTTACATCATCAATGTGTTCAATTGATGGAAAGGTATAAGTTCTCTGGAGTTGTTCTTATTTTTACCCAATAGGAACGTAGATATATATATTTCAAAACATTCTTAAGTGTTGGGGAAATATCTTAATACTGAAGAGAACTGAAGTTATAAATCCTTAATGTCCATATCCCATAATCACAGCCAAAGATTACATCATATTTATAAATT
This sequence comes from Camelus dromedarius, assembly GCF_036321535.1. Lineage (NCBI taxonomy): Eukaryota > Metazoa > Chordata > Mammalia > Artiodactyla > Camelidae > Camelus > Camelus dromedarius. The sequence continues at coordinate 32,762,842 of NC_087438.1, forward strand.
CTTGTTCAACCAAAATATCCCAGGTTTTAGTTTCAGGAGGATCATTACTCAAGTACAGTAAACTCTCTATTATCCATCATGATCAAGAAAAGGAATGTGTTGATTAATCATATTCTCCTTAATGGAGATTCCATATGTACTGTGTTTGAATGATCAATTTTCAAATAATTCAACACATCAGTATACATTTGCAATCTAGGTGGCCAAAAATAATCTAACAGGTGTTTTTTTCTTTACAATTTAAAGTCATTTTAAGATCTTGTTACATCACAGGTTTATCGATGTAGACGTTGTCATTCAGGTTTGCAGGAACAAATACTAATGCAGACTTCTGCTGTCAGGTCCCAGAATAACTATTATACTATCATAGCACAGTTTGAACTACACATCCTAGGTGTAAAGATCACAGACACCATCATGCTATCCCTTAACTGCACCCCTCAGTGGAAAAGGAACAGATAAAGCGTTTGTTTCTTTTAAGCTAACTAGTTGGTCAGTATGTGTGACCTAAGAATAACTGGAAAAAAAAGTGAACAGTAGTTGTAAGCAAATGCAAAAATGCCATAGGCCAGTGCTGGGTTAACACGTGTACCTATCCCCTTAGCTCCACGGAAATCACTAGCAACACGAAGCTCCTTCACTAGCATCTTTGCTCATGAAAGAAGACAAGGTTGCTCTGATACATTTCCTCTGAACAACTACAGCTCATTTTATGAATACGTCTGACATGCTCTCAGAATCATTCCAGTGCTTACACGGACCTCGCTGTCAAGGAAACAGACATCAGCATGACTTAGGAAATAGTGAAAAGAAGTCTGTAAAAGAGGTATATTGTAGGTTGCAGGGGTAAGAGTTCCCTTCTCTGAGAGAAAACTTGATACGCTTCTAATGTCAGTGAATAGAACCCATACTCACTGTAAAACGTGAAATCTGACCGTGACAGAAAAGATGTTACAAACAACACTTACTGATGGCAGAAAACTAACAAGGGTGAACTGGCCTTCTATTCACAGAGGTTTACTGTGTAATACGCTCATGATACCCAACATAAGGTATGCCACGTCCACATCTGAAAACGAACGAACTGGCTTAATTTAGTAAGTTAGCCATTGTTTTTAAATGAGTTACTATAAACAAGTATATAAGCAGTTGACCAAATGCAAATAATTTATTTCAAGTTGTATCTTCCCTTGCTTGGGGATGCGTTTTTGTTAAAGTCATATATATGGAAATGATTAAGAACTCAGCTTCTAAGTCAAATACCCTTGTAATTAAACTGCAGCTAACTTCCAAAGGGAGAAGAAAAGATGGCACATTCAGAGGGGTTTCAATAAAAATCAGTGAATGAAGGGATTATTTGCAGAGGTGTGGGAAAGTTGAAAGGAACAACAAGGGAGGCTGAAGAACTCAGGGACCAGGGAAAGTAGAAACCAGTAGAAACAGCACTACCAGAATTTGGTGAGAGTGGGCAGAGCCCCCTACAGGAGTATAGCTGGATGGGAAGCAGCCTGGAAGGAGGGGAGCAGGGCGGCAGTGGGGTGGGGGAAAGAACACCACGTTCCTTTTCTTTCACCCTTGACTCTCCTGCTGAGATCTCCCGTGAGTGGAAGCTACCAGAAGCCAGAAGAGAAGAGAGCCTGGATGATGCAGTTTGAATAGCTCTGCCTCTCAGAGCAGGGCAGAGAAGAGCAGAGAATTGATCTAGGGAAGCAAACGGAAAATGATCACCAATAATACCCATTTGTTCGTAATATCACCTGAGGCATATGACTTAACTGCTGCTTTTGTTTCAGCATCTCTAAAATACAGCTAAAAATATATCTTCTTCATAGGGGTATTGTGGAAATGACATCTGAAAGTAGCTAGAAAATCGTAACAACTCAATAAAACTTACCTAATATTTTTTTCCAATTCAGTATATTTTTTTAATAAAAATTGTCAAAGTAATTCATGCCCTGAGATGTGGAGAGGGTAACTTGGGAAGTTGAAAACTTGGAAGATATTCAAAACAAAGACTAAACATATATACATATATACAATAGCACTAACACTAAATGGAACAATAGTTGAATAGTTTTTGCATTCTTCAAAAAAATAAACTTTCAAAAATTATGAAAAGCAATTCTCTCTCAGTTGTACAATGTGTAAAAATAGTCTCTAGCTTTCATCTCCCTATACCAGAGACACCAACTTCTTTTACACCCATAGCTGGTTGAGGGCCTGCGGTCTGAAGACAGAAACGGTGCCCCAAAGATGTCCATGTCCTAGTTCTCAGAACCTGTGAATATGTTCCCTGACGCTGCAAAAGGAACTGTGCAGCTGGGATTAAGTTAAGGACCTTAAATTGAAGAGATTATCCTAGATTATCCCAGTGGGCCCAACATTACCACAGGGTTCCTGAGGGGAGGGAGGCAGGAGGGTCAGAGTGAAGAAGGAAATGTTCTGACAGAAGCAGAGGCTTGAGTCTGAGGGATCTGAGGAAGGGGTGATGAACCAAAGAATGTGTGTCATCTCTAGAAGCTGGAAAAGGCAAAGAAATGGATCCTTCCCTAGACCTCCAGAAGGAATGCAGCCCTGCAGACACCTTGAATTTAGAACTTTAGCTTCAGAACTGTAAGATAATACAATTGCATGATTTTAAGGCACTAAGTTTGTGGTACTTTGCTACAGCAGAAATATGAAACTAATGCTCGGTCTGTTTTTCTCTGATGCCCCAGATCCATTTTCTACCCTTTTCTGTTTTGGTCTGTGCCACAGGAGGCTAACCTTTGGCTTCTACCTGAGATCAATGAATGGGAGGCACTGGCAGAGACTGAGAGGGCTGGAAGAGAAAGGCTGGAGTATTTATCCCTGTCCCACCCCCTGATCACTGCAGTTTTGGCCCTTGATGGTGTCTCCCTACAGCCCCATTTATACTGGGCATCCTCCCTTCCACTGCATCCAGGATCCTAGCCTGGGGGTGGTAACCCCCAACTGCTGTTAGTCCTGAATGCTTCAATACCCCTGTCGGTTCCCTTAACCCTGGCTGCACTTCCCTAAATAGTCTCTTCATTAATAATTCTCCAGCTGAGCCTTTTCAGTGTGCCCTCTTTTTGCTGCCAGTAAATTGTCTGATTCAATACATCTTGTTAGTTGAGCCTTAAATTTCCCTTGAGATGCTCTGAAAGAATACCAGGCATAAGAAGGTTTAAGATAGTGTAATACCCTATCAGTAGCTGAAGTTTTAATTTGTTCATCTTTTTAATTGAGTTACATGTCTATCCTCACTTTAGAAAAACTGAATCCTCTCTCTCACTAAAAAAAAAATAAAACCCCACATTTATGATGGCTATGCAGATTTACATACAAAAAATAACATCTACAAAAAATGTTACAAAACATACCTACAGAGAGTAAATACTTTCAAGCCTTTGAGGCACTTTTTAACTAATTAGCTAAGACAGAGAGAAGAGAAGAGATGCTTTTCATGAAGTAATCCAACTCACTGCAATACTGAAGGTCAAGCAAATATAACAGGTCATCATGGAAATAAGTAAGTAGTAAATAGAATTTAATTTTAAAAATGTATGTGCCCATCAGGAGCACATTTATTTTGGTTATAGTCTATCAAAACTATTATCATGGTTGCTTTTAGAAACTATTATCAATGGAATGTCAAATATCTGGGTTGATCAAAAATATTTAGTCAATCTTCTGGATATTTGCTATAATAAGGAAAATAAGTATCCAAAATGACTGATATCTAAAATGCGTTTGTCACTTTGCATCTAGCCTTTTTATTTTACATATATGTATTTTATATATATATGTATATATATATATAACACACACACACACACGCATATATATTGGTTTAATTATGCCTAAGTAAGAGCTGGGTAAAAGTTGCCAGCAGAAGAAACTTTCCTCTGTATATGCTTAAATTATAAACATTCATACTTTATCGAATTAGACAAGTTAGATAGAAAAATAAGATAGCATAATTTAAAGAACCCCCTACCCGTCCCCCCAAATTGGTTAAATAACTGTATTTCATACAAATCATGAAATCCTCTCTCCATTTGGAAAATATCAAGCCCTACAAGATTAGTTTATGCTGTGTGTACAGGCAGATGATGAAAGATTCTGGGAGATAAAGCCAAAGTTCCCCACCAACTAGGCTTGAGATTTCTCACATCAGTTAAAATTGTTTTCAGTTGCCATTTTGCTACAGATTCTACCTCGACTCTTAACCCTCCACCTTCTTTCCACCTTATTCATGGATGCACGCGACAAAGGAGAACAGAGGGCTGTGGACGACTCAATAGACCCTCTCCCGGAAAAGCCACGGCGAGTCTTATGTATAGAGACACAATGGTGCCAGTTTCACGGGCTCACTGAAACAAAGACATGAGACCAGGCTTCACTCTCTAGGGAATACTTTTTTTTTTTTTTTAAGGCCTCAAATCAAAGGATTGTGAAAATACAAAACTAATTAAATATGCACATTAAGATTCTAATTTTAGCACTTGGCATTTAGCTATAAAGTAGGTTTCTATCTCTACAGTCATACTAAGAGCAGAAAAGATTCATACTTACGTTGTCAGCACCTACCACTTGTTTGAACTACCCTAAGCTGCCTTCATTTGACTTATTGCTTGTTAGTAAAATATAATATGCTGAAGCGTACAAGTACGTATGAATGCTTTCATTTTGAAGGTCAATTTAACATTTTTACATAATATTGTAATAAATAATTTGTCTTTACAAGAGAACTAAAGATGCGACTCTAATTAATACATATGATAATTGGCCTGTCTTTGGTATGAGGTATTAGAACATCTTTAATTTGATGTGTACTGTATTATCTGTGGAGTCTACATTGAAGTGGTGTGATAGATTTCACATGACATCATAGAGAGTACTTATAAAATCTATCTATAACAGTAATAAACATGTGCTCATATTATGTTGTATATATATACATATTTCTCTGGCATCTCTAAGAAAATAATAAAGCTATATATTTCTACATAGCTAGAAAAAATTACAATCATCAGCAAACTATTAACTAGCAATTAAATCCTTAGTATATTTCCCATTCTTATGTCTTTTGCCACCCGAACAGGAACCTATCTACAATATCCTTCTTAATGGTACTAATATATACCACAGTAATAATAACTATCATCATAATAATAATGATACAGTTAAACTGCCTTAACTACAATGCCTATAGAACCAAATAGCTTTATATTTACAAATTATTTTTGCATCCATTATCTCATTTTGTTCTCGTCAACCTTGTGATATTAAACTATAGTACTTAATGGTAGGAAAGAAAAATTAAAGTCTTATGTATCTTATGTATCTCTTGCAACTAAGACTTAACACTTCACCTTCTCTGTGAATAGACTTTCATGCACACGTGCCTTTATGAAATCTTAAGCACATACCATCAAGATGCTTTTTCTGGGTTGGTGCTTGAAAACCAACCAAACTTCAGCTGATATGGGGCTGCCTCAACTCACCAGGGGCATCAGTTGAGAGCAATGAGGGTCCCTGACTGGCCACACAGGAGTAGGGAACAAATCTAGAAGGGACAAGCTGGGGCTGAGCAAATGGAACCTACTGCATGATAATCCAGATCACAATGTTGGGCACCTGAGCTCAACCAGGACCAGCATGGGCATCCAAACGACCCCTACAGAGTTCAGAGTTTGGCAGGATGGCTCCTCAGGCAAATGGCATAAGGAGTGAAAGGTGTCCTAAAAATCAACTTGCTTCATCATTCTGCCTCCTCAAGGTGCTACAAAGTGTATTCCCTTTTCCTTTGATTCACCAGGTAACCTGGATAATGGAGACGAAGCAGTATTTCAGTTCACAGACTGTGGAAGGCAAGTAGATAGAACACCTGGCAGAAGAACTACTGGGAAACTGAATAATGAATTTGGTGCCCTTTTGGCTGCTAAGCTGATAGATGGTAATTACTTACTCAGCTCAAGCAAAGACACGTGTTCTGTGGCACCTTTCCAGTTCTGGGCAGGAAAGAAGGTGTAGTAGTGTGCTTATATGAAACCTTTTTCAACAACTTTAAATAGAAAGATTTGTGGAAGATTTCATCCTTTGAATACTGAAATTCAATCCAAACACTCAGAGATAACTTTCATTTTCTGACTCCCCCCCCCCCAAGAAATTACAAGTCATCCTAATGAATTTAGACAAGCAACCCACAGTCCCTTTCAGATAACTCTGTAATTACTTTGTAGACAAGGCTCATGACACTTACTTGAAAGACTAGAAATGTGAGACTTGCACGTGACTCCAGTCGGGAACTTCAGAATGAACTTGCAAGGGGTCTCTTTCTCTAATAGAAAGATAAGAATCCAGGCTGGTTGCTCGGGTAGAATCCTACTTACTCCAACTTTAGAGAGAAAATCATTAGAGACCAGATCTGTTTTGGACCAAGGACAGTTCGATTATTAGAGGAGAAGGGACTCTGTCTAAATGCTAGAGGAGAAATGAACTGGTCTTCATTTTGTTTCCACTGGAAGTATTTATTTGCCCACCCAAAAAGTTTCCCAAAGTATAGCTTATTGAGATTATTAAAAAAGATAAATATTTAGAAAGATACAACATACTTAGCATATTTTTAGAAAATGTTGTTGATATTAGCAGCAGCAGCTGGTTGTTTATTTTATACAATCTTGAAACAAAGACCAATCAAGATAAATCCTACAAGTTCTAACTAATACACTGATTCAGGCTGTGATCGCTAATGCTTTCTCCTAACAAAGTATATATAATTTATATCTTATAAACCTGTCTATAGATATCGTTAGAATAATGCTTTCCCTTAAAAATATATGTATGAGACATATATAAAACATGTACAAACACACGTTTGCATGTGTTTGTGGGGGGTTGTTTCCCACCAACAAAGTGTATTTCAACAAAATGTATTTCAAATAACATTGAAATGTCTCAAAGTCTAGCATTATCAACTACATTATGAGCCTACATATATAATTATGTATGTGATGGATAGTTTATAACCATTCCGTCCCCCAATTCAATGCAATATATCATCTCATTTGCAATTTTCTTTTTCTCTTACTAAAGAGTTTCTCTGAGAAAATGAGAAAAGCAACTCCTGACATCTGGGAACTTGGTCTGACCCTTACAGCTGGGCTCAGCACTGCTAGGAGCTGGCCTGGCTCTCAAAGCTAAGGCTCTTGTGCTCCTGTCTGACCCACTGAAAGAATCTCACAGAGAACAACAAGGGCAAGGTTTCTCTGTGATTGTAAAGAACAAGGCCACTTTTGGGGGTGGATATAGTTCAGTGGTAGTACACATGCTTAACCATGCACAAGGTCCTGGGTTCAATCCCCAGGACTTCTATTTGAAAAAAAAAAAAAAAGTGAAAAAACGAAATTGAGATCTCTGCCTTAAAAGGTCATCACCAGCAAAATGCAAATAAAAACAAAATTAAAAAAAAAAGAACAAGGCCACTTTATAATCTTGCCTAAGCACAAGACAAAAAGCTGAGTCACTGTACAAACCACAGATATATCAAACATCTCCTAGCGAATTTAAGTGATCGCTGCTTCTTTAGCAATTACAGCTTTATTTTCCTTCTAGTCTTCCCTCCTTCTAGAAAAGATATCCAACCACAAAGTTACTCACACTTTCTGATGCATCAAATCCACAGTGAGCAAACCTGCATTTCCTTGACCCCTCCCCCAAGTTACCCAAAGCACAAATGCTCAGTTCTTTCTAATACCCTTTTACCAAGATACCCCCCAGTTCTCTATGGTGTGCAGACTCTTGCTGCAATGAAAAACAAACCCAACCTGTTCAACTACGAGTGACTTCCTGGTGGATAGCATGCATTAACACACATAAAAATTCTACAACCATTGTATGTATCATATGACTCAATTTTAATAAATGTAAATGTGTATATATGTATAAATATGTAACTACATGTTTTATTGTATATGTAACACATGCAATTGGGAGTGTCTGTAAATGCACAAAAAGAGGACTGTGGCTAACAGTATCACCTCTCAGGAAATGAAGAGGTATTGGGGAGTCTGAAGAGGACTTTCACTTTTGACTCTCTTGCTCTTTTTTAAATTTACAAACATGTTTTGTATTCATTTTGAAACTAGTTTTTTTTTTACTCAGTTATTTCTTTATACATTTTCCTTCACATTCCTAGAGATTGCAACAGTTAAGAATTGTATTCAGTTGCTGTCTATGGTGAAAGAAATGAGGTGTTTAATGTTCTGAATATAAAGGAAGCCCATAGGAAGACAGTTGTGGTAGGCAGAATTGTAAGATGTTCTCCAATATTCTTAACCTCCTGCTGTACATGTCTTTTGATGGTGGACAGGACCTGTAAATACGATGGGCTGTCACTGTGGCGATTAGGTTACAGTATGTGGCCAAAGTGGAAGGACTCTGCAGATGTAATTAAGGCCCCAAATCAGCTGATTCTGTGTTACTCACAAGGGAGATATCCTGGATCACCTGACTTCATCAGGTGAAAGACCTTAAAAAAAGGACTGGGCCCTTACTGGAGAGAGGGATTCTTGTGCTGGCCTTGAAGAAGCGAACATACCTGCTGTGAACCATGAAGACAGCTAGATGGCAAAGTCCTGAACTAGATGTTGAGTGTAGTCTCTGGCCAATAACTAGCACGAAAATGGGAACCTCAGTCCTTCAACTGCTAGGAAATGAATTCTACCAACAACCTAAGTGAGCCTGGAAACAGATTTTTCCCCCCAGTCAAGTCTTCTGATGAGAATGCAGTCTGCCTGACACCTTGATTGCAACCTTGTGAGACCCTGAGCCAAGGACCCAGCTAAGCCAGGCCCAGACTCATGACCCAAGGAAATGGTGAGATAATAAATAGGCGGTGTTTTAAGCCAATAGATTTGTGGTGATTTCTTAGGCAGCAATAGATAACTAGCACAACAGTTCAAAGATGGTACAATGTCTCCAGAAAACAAGAGATCCAGGAAACTCTTCCATCTGCTCATTGTGCCTGGATCTCTCCTCACAGTCATCCCAAGAACACAATATGGCTGTAAGAGCTCCAGCCATAGTGCCCAAGTTCCAATCAAGGAAAAGAGGAAAGTAGTAGTAAGAGAGATACATGCTAGTTGTCTGTTATCCTTTAAATAGTTTTCCCAGAAGACCCACACATGGACCTCCACCTAAACCTTACTAGCCATTCCTATCTACAAGAGAAGCTAGGAAATAGAGTGATTTAACTGGGAATATACCCAACAGGCAAACAAAAAGCAAACAGGATTCTATTAGCAAGGAAGAAGAGGGGTGGGAGAGGAATGGATGTTGGGAGCAAACAGCAGTCTCTTCCACAGAGAGAGGAAAAAAGAAAAAAAAATTTCTGGCAATAGCTTTTCAAATGCTTTTTTTTTTTTTCTGCTTTAAAGGTTTTCTGGGAGGGTGGGCAAAATCGGTGAAGGGGGTCAAGAGGTAGAAACTTCCAATCATAAATGAATCTTGGGGATATAATGTACAGCATGGTAACTATTGTCAATAATATTGTACTGCATACTTTGTAACTGTATGGTGGCGGGGGGGAAACTAGTATAAAGAAAGGTTTCTAGTTAACACTATTGTTCCTGACCTTGCTCCATCTCCTCTGCCCCCAAATGCTTCATACCTCTCTGACTTTAAGGGAGATATTCGTTCACCCACGAGGTACATGTCCCGCCCTGTGAAAAGACCCACAAATATAAAGTACAGGCAAAGAAACTATCTGACCTTTTCCCTGATCAGTGATGTGTAAACCCCAAATCCAAAAGAGAGAGAGAAATAAATCTTATATTTAAGCACCATCACATTAAATCATTTCTCTTCCCCCTTCTTTCTGCCTCACAGAAAAGCCTGTGTTTCTGAGTGATTAAGGATAGAACCAATATGATTACTTGAAGATCAGGTACTGAGGTCAAGCTCACAGCAGCATAAGTTTGTAAAGGAGTGAGCCAGGGACGTGCTGGAGACTCACCCACAAGGGACAGAAAGAGGAAGGCGGCCAGCCCATCTGGAAAGCCATGGGGTGCAGCCAGGTGTTGGAGGCGGTGTCCAAAGAGTATGAAGAGCTCAGACATAAACCAGGCTGACTCTACAATCCACTGGACGACCAAAGTGCCAGGAATTTTGATCAGGTGAGCCAGGCATTGACATCTGAAGGAATTCAGCCAAAGGCAACAGGGTACCAACAATCTAGCTGGGAGACTATTAGATAATTCACCAAAGATTTATAGAAAGCCAATAGGTGATAATAATGGACTAGATGTGGATTCTCCCTTAAGAGTTTTTGATGATGATGGAAAGACTTCTGCCTAAACAAAGTAGAAAGTGATGTAGCATAAAAAATTATCCACAAAGTACTAGAAATGATAGAATTAATTTGACTTTGGGGAAATCAGGATATTTGAGAAGCTTTCTTGAAAGCATATCTTGGGATCTCTAATAATGATAGTACAAGAGGAAGGGAAAGTGCTTACAGTTATAGAATTAGGCAATAAAAAATTCAGCTTGGTGTGCCCGAGCAACTGCTGACAAACTCTGATCAGGGCAATGGTGGAGGTGAGTTCCTTCTCTCCCTTCAAGCATCTTACTTCATCATGTGCAATGCTGGGCATTCTCCCTTTCCTTTATCACCTCACCGTACAAGGTGTATAGTAAAGACAATAATAAAGAATAGGGCAACACAATGCTCAGTTTCTTTCTTGCAGTCTAATAGCTTTATTGAAGTGTAACTGGTGTACAATAAACTGCACATATTTAAAGTATATAATTTGGTAAGCTTTGACATGTGTGTACACTCGTAACACTATCACCGCAATCAAGGTAATAAACCTTCGAAACACACAGCACCTCCAAAAATTTCCTAAAGCCCCTTGGTAATCCCTCCCTGCCTCCTCTCCCTGTTACCTGCCCCACCGCAAGCTCCTACTTACCCAATTTCTATCACCAGACATTAGTTTGTATTTCGTAGAATTTTATATACATTGGAAACATACAGTGTGTCCACTTGTTGGTCTTACTTCTTTCACTTGACATATTTATTTTGAGCTTCCTCCATGTAATAGCATGTATCAATGGCCATTCCTTTTCACTGCTGAGTTGTGTTACATTGTGTTTCATTCATTTTTAGACCCATCATCCTCTTTTCCCCTTGCACACCTTCCTTTCTCCCTTTTTTCTTATTGTCAACATGCTTCTTATAGAGACTTTCATAATAGTACAAACGGGTAAAGGAATAGGGGAAAAATAAAAATCACCTAAAGAAAGCTTTGGTATTTGAATTGAAAACCAACAAACAAAACTAAACAAAAAGCTCTGAAGACTAAAAAGCCCTTATGAATGTCAAAGAAGTAAATCTTTACAAGAGCTATTTGGTGTCCCTTGGTAGATACTGGGGGAGGGGTATGGTGCTACCTCTGTCTTGATAGCATAGCCTAGAGTCACCATTTAGAGGCTGCCTATTCAGACTTCTAAAGGCTGTTATGTAAATGTTTCATTATACAAAGGATGTTTTAATGAGGAGACATTATGAGATGGGCAAGATGCTAAATCTAGTAACATAAGGGATCTACATTACAAGTCCTGAAGATCCACAGGCTAATAGCAACCGATAATCTTTATAAATCAGTGTTGCCCCGAAGTGAACGGCACGAGCGCTCAGAGAGAGGGAATGCAATTTTGATTACTATATGATATCAGAAGTATTTCTGCTGTTTTTCTTTTTTTTTTTTTTTAACATTAAAAACACTTAGGTGTCTTCCATCTGCCATGGGATACCCTCAGCAGCTGCTTCTTTGAGCCTAGCAAAGATCAACCTGACCTTGGCCAACTGGCTTGTACTTTGAAGAGTGTGCTTTGTGAAACATGTGAGTAGAGGAGGATTCATGCTTGGCAGAATTTGCTGTCTCTTCTGCTCAGTATTTTACCATGATTAATCCCTATCCATCTCTTTTCACCGCTGCCGCCACGGCCGCTGCCGCTGCTGTCAGTCTCATATTTCTTCTCTATAGCAGACGCCTTCAAATGCTGTTGGATTCTGGCTGAGGATGACCTTTTATGGGGCACTGCTGCCTCCTATCAGGCTTTTATGGGCCTGTTGGTTTGTGCACATGTGCAGGCATTCTGACCCCGTGACCTCCAGAATAGAGTCTATGAGAACAACTGTATCTGACCTCTCCAACATTTTGGACACCCAACCTCTTCCCAAGTGCGTGGCTGCAAAGAAGGCTCCTTCGTGGCTTCGGCTTATATTCTTCTCACAGCAGAAGAACTAGTCTAAGAGAATCTGAAGCCAGGTCAGAAATTCTACCAGAACACAATGCTGCTGGCAGCCCTTCAAGTGAAGTTCCCTGGCATGAATTTGAGCAGAAGGCAGTTTTTTTCCCCCCACAACATCTTTCCATTTTTATTATGGTTTAAGTGAGCACTTCCAAATATGTCAATTACACTTTCTGGTATAATCCATTTTTTAGAAAGGATAATGGCTAACAAAAACTCTGGAAAACTTTGAAGCCACTTTTAAAAATTCCTGCTCAGATCTAGTGCTTTCTGAGTCCTGAATCCTGTTAAATGAAACTAGTTGCATAAAAAATTGTAGGAATCCATTTTGTGACATTTCTAGTACTTTTAATTTGTATTTTCTGTGCTGATTCAGTTTACTAATAGTTTACTTTTGGTAAGCATTCTAGTAAAAGCTGTTCAAAGATGCAATGCAACTTTTAAAAGTTATTGCCACATAATCTGTATTTCTACAAAAACCTACCCCCTTAAATCAGAGTTTTAAAGTTTAAATGCCAGATTAAAATAAAGTCTACCTTTTCCCAATTTCTATCCACTTTCCCAACCTCCATCTACTGCCAATTAAGACCTGGTGCCGAGTGAACTGGATCATTAAGTCCTGTTCGTTTCTTCTGTTCCTCATGACATTTACTCCACTTTTCTTTTTTATTTTCCTAAATAAGCTTTCTCTTTCTCTTGTCAAAACTGAATACTTTTTTCATCTAAAATCTACTTTCATCCTCTTTTGATGGCTGATAAAGTGATGTACGTTCAAGTCTTTCTCCACCACCATATTCAAAAGAGTGATTTTCCATCCACTTACCTTTTCTTCCACTTTGAGAGCTGTACTCAAGTTTCTCTCTAACTGCTGGCATAATTCAAAAGAATATATTTGCCCTGGCATATCCAGAGTCATGTCAGCAGATCGGCAATGACTTGGGTACTGGATTATGAAGAGGCACATCACATAACGTTCAGGACAGCTAAATCAACATCTCCGGACTGGAAGCAATACACCATCAAGCCCTAAAGAGATAAGATCTCTAGTTTATCATATACCATATGAGATTCCAAAGCCAGTGAAATTACATCCAGTGCCTCTCATCACTATTACCAATGGTTTGTGCAGCGCATAAAAAAGGACAGTGAATAATAAATTCCAAGACCGAGCCAAGAACGCAAAATGGCACATTGTACCAATACTCTGAAGTGAGACATAACATAATTTGAGTCCTGTTTTTTAAGTGAAAAGTCAACAGGATGCTAGTTATAGGTAATAATACAATTTCTGATTTAGCATTACATTTCAAGATGCAAGGATCTTCCTAAGCTATTACATATATCCGGGAAGTGGATGGAGGATTCTTAAAAATGGCAAAGCATTAATTTAATTACATTCAAGTGAGAGCACATGTGACAGAATAGTTCAATGTTTTTATAACTAGACTGAACACTCCAGTAGCAGAACAGCCAGCTATATATTTGTTACAACATATGAATCTTACTATTATTACTATATTTTGATAATAGACCCCCAAGTGGACATTATAGAAAGTAACACTCTTTCACTTTATATGAATTTCTTGTAAATTATGAGGTGATGATACTATCTAGTTATATTAATGCATTAATATTTACACTTAAATAAAGAGCACAAAACTGCCAAACCACAAAAGTTAATCATAGTCATTCCTTAAGCATTATCTAGGACTTACTCATATTTTATTTCTTGCTGATATGAAGTGATTGGAAATTTCCAAATAGTAAGTGATAAAATAGATACTTTAAATGCACAACTGAAATAAAATAAAACTGTGCAAAATAGAAGGGTATTTTCTTACAGAATTAACCTGTAGCAGCCTAAGCCTGCTAATTATTTCTTGGAAGGAGGGTTTTATGTGTATTGTGAAATAGCATTTCAATATTTCTTCCTGGAATTGTAGTATTAATTAGTCTTATTATTCTCACATAATTATAACGTACATAATTATACATAAAACATGTTATATACTTGTAATGTTTTGTACATATATGTGAGGTATATACAATCCATACACAGTCAGTTAAAATAGATCTCTATTACCATTATCATCTTTTTGCCTTAGTTTTTTTTTTCCACTTTTGGATCAAATTTTGCACAATGGAGGCATTCCAGATACAAGTCAACACTAGACAATTGAGAGAAGGCAACAAGGTAATTGTTACATCTTGCCTGATGAACTCTTAAATCAACAAAGAAGCCCGCCTCTCTGGCTAATCAGCTCTCCTGACAGGAGAGCACGGAAGTGAACCCACGCTGTGGGGTTTCTCTCTTGTTTTCCACTGCAAACATTCACCACACTGGGTGAATCAAATAAACCTGAAAAACAAACGCCAGCTAATACTTGGGGCATCTATATTTGGGGGTGGGGGTGATATTAAGAATTAAACTTCACTCAAACATCCTGTATCGATAACTATGCCATCATTTCTGGACGCTGCCACCAAGGCACGTGCAGAGGAAATGCTGTCCCTTACAATGTTCCAGAATGTAGGCACTCTGAGCAAGTTGAACCTCTGGCCAATGGCATAAAGACATGATTGTGACAGAGAGTTTAAAGCAATTAAAATGGTATCTTGATTCTTTCATTTCCAAAAGTGTATTCACCTGCGGGGAAACCGGGGACGAGGGGCGTGGGCAGAGAAGGGGCAACCTAACACTGAAAGTTTTACCTTCCGAAAGGGCTTAGGCTCTGAGCCCTCTGCCAGGGGTTGCACTTTCTTCTCCACTCTTGAGTCTAGGAAGAGGCTGGAGGGTCTCCCAGCAGACAGCCCCCAGGGGGCAGGCAGAGGTGCTTGCTCCTTTAGCGCTCGGCACCACCGGCGACTGGATTCACCTGTATTTTCACGTCCCCGCACCAGCCCACCGGTGCGCGACAGGGGCAGTCCATCCGGGGCTCTGGTCCCAAACGTGGGTGGCAAGCAGATTCACACTAAGGAACTGAGTAGCCTCTCCAACAGCTGCGCTCGTCAACCCGGGAAGGAAAGGGGTCTGAGGGACATCGATTTTTTTCCCCCTTAAGTCTAGCAGGAACTGGGGTTGGGGGTGTAGACCCAGTTCGATTTTTCCTTCTTTCAATGCTAAGGTGTAATTGAAAAATGCCCTTAAGCCCAGAACTCTTAAGGTTGGGGCGCGGAGTGTGGGTGGGGGTGGGGCAGCTAAAAGGTTGCAAATTGGAAATCCGGAAGGGAGGAGGTCGAGGGGACGGAGGTGGGGGGGGGTCTCTTTGTTTCGCTCATCTCTCGGGGTAAGCTAAATTCTAGCGACCGATGTGCCTGAACGCAGGCGAGTGGGGTTCTAGGAAATACCTGAATCTTGATCTCAAGATTCTGAGCCCGCAAAGGACAGTCAGACAGGGTTTCCTCGGCCCTCGAGGAGAGGCTACCTGGGGCAGAGAGGTCGACCTCCTCCGAGCAGCGTGGCTGTGCGGGCGGGAAGGGAAGGCGAACGTTCTTGACCCCTTCCGGGAGGCAAGTTATTAACTCAGTTGAGTTGATCAAATGACGTTCTTTCTGAAAGGGGTCGTCTCCTGGGCCCCTTTCTCAGTTGGTATTTAGCAGGTAGAGGGGCAGAGTTAATTCTCCTCTCAATCTGAAGTAGCAAAGAATTAGTAAGTTTTCTTAAAACATGGATGGATCGGCATGGATCCGGAGGCGCAAAGAACTCTAAATGCCCGCGAGACGGAAGCTCATGCTCCCGTTCACCTCCGCGGAGTCGAAGCAGACGGCAACCTTTAAGAGTGTCCCTAAAATCTTATCTTCCGAAATGACTAGCCATTTACAAGGATTTGAAGATTTTTCTCCAGCCCCGAAACCACCTTCACTTCTACTCTTCACAATCTGCCGGTAGATACCAAAAATGATTGCCTCTCCCCTTAAAAACAGCCCCCACCCACGCTTCTCTCAGCTTCAAGAAACGGCCCTGACCCGCTTTAGCCACCAGTTTAATTCGTAGAAAGTAGCTGTAACTCTTGACATCACCTCCGCAGCCCACCCGAGGACCCCAGCCCGGGACACTTCATTATGAGGCTGTTTTTTCGAGCGCTACATCTTCAGACGTAAGGGAAGGTTTTTTGAGGCATCCTGGTAGGTTTCCGGGCTTCCAATTCCCTCCCCCGCTTAGCTGGTAATTTTCTGCTGCTGCTCCTCCCCCTCCTCTTGACCTCCTCCAAGGTACCTTCTCCTTCCCTCCCCCACTCGTTGCCAGTAAACCTCCAGCTTGCGTTGGAAAGCAATCCTTTGGCGCTAAATTCAGAGCTGCCCGTTGGACAGGATTGTAGCAGGGGAAAGGGTGTCACCTCTTTCAGAAAGAATGTCATTTGATCAACCACACTTGACTTAACTTGCTCCGGGTTTCCCGAGATCTCGGGTGGGCCCGTGGGTGTTTTTCTAGATTCAGTGCAAATGTAACCGCCTAGGACTTGAGATAAAGCTGTTTCGCCCATCAGGACTCCAATTACCCCCGCGAGAATCCGATACATTTAATGAAGGCTTTGCCAGAGGTAGGGTTCAGAACGTCCTTGGGTCAGAAGCTCTTAGTCAGCACATTGCACTCACTGGCTCCAACCTGGGCTCCACGCAGAACTCCCGTCCGTTTAAAAATTGCCTGTTCCTAGTCACATAGGGCTTCAAAAAGAGAAAAGAAAAAAAAACTTTAAAAAAAAGGAAAAGAGTTTAATTTGACACGACCAGTGCTTTTGTGTAATCGTAATAAATACTTCCAAAAGCACAACTTTAAAGGGGCAAATTTCTGTCCTCGCTTGGTCGAAGTCCTACCGGCAGAGAGATGTGGAGCCTCGCATTCTCAAGACTGATCTGAGGTTTGTGGCTTCGCCGCTGCCGGGAGCGTGGAATTCTATCTCGGCTGGGAACCGAGCAGCAGACCGCACATGAACGCTGCCTCCTGGGCTGCCGTCTGCCAGTAAAGAATAGCAGGTCCGCTGGTGACAGACACAACTACCGAACTCAGGCTGGGAAGCAAGCTCTCGGTGCACAAGAAAATTCTTGCTAATTCACCCAGATAGTTTTAACTGGTTAAGAAAGCAGTTGACACTCAACAAAACCACAATCACAGCAGGAGTCCTCGGCAATAAAATAAAAATCACAACTAAAGGTTTGTTGTTGCTGTTAACAACTGCCTTTATTATTATCATTGCTTAGTATTGTTGAAAAAAAAAAGTAGGAGAGAAAAAAAGAGACAGTCATTTCGTATGCAATGGTACATAAAGAAATCCCTTCCACCTTTTCTCTGAAATCAGAGCACACATTCTGTTGATTCATCCTCATTATGCCACCACCAGCAACTGGAAGAGAGGAAATCAGCTCTAGCTATTCACACCCCGTTCTGTTCTGGGTGGAATACAAATGGTTAATCGTAACTCGCTTTATCCGCGTATAATTTTATCTGACCCCTTGGACATGATTTAAAATACTGATGGTTTATATAACCTTATTCTACATGATTAGACTACACAGGAAAAGTAAAAAACAAAAAGTATGAATGGAATAAATACACACATATTCCATACCTATTCTCCAAGATGAATAAAATATGGCCATGTTTCATTTTGCCCCCATATTACATATCTGTGGATATCAGAAGATACAAATCCTTCAATTATGTATTTTTCTGTCTGAACATCTTACTCGTGGAAATTTGCATTCCAATAATTATTCTCAAACCTGTTTCTGATGTGGACTAAAGAGAACATCACCTCTATGGGGAATAAGTTTCCAAACAAATCCATAGTTCCGGAAAAGCTGATCAAAGCCCTCTTTCCTTCACAATCTAGATTCATTAAGGAGGAAAAACTTTCTCCCTCACTGTACGTAATTTCTCAACGAACCAATCTAAAATCCACTTGTACCTGCCAGAAGTTGTTGGGGAATAAATAAATCCTAAATATGTAATGCTACTTGTCAACTGCAATTAAAACCTATTTAGATATTTGAAACATAGCTTGAGAACATGATACTTGTTTAGGAATCTGTATCTGGCACTAAGTTTTGATGTGGAATGTTTAAGTTTTCATCAGAGAAAGAAAGCAACAATACACAAAGCACAGGCTCTATAAGAGCCCACCAGGAATTTGAGGTGTAAAAATGGCATTTCGAAAGGTGTGTACAAGTGCATGTGAGCAGATGCTACAGACTCAAGAGGAACTTACTAAATCTTAGCAGCCCTTTTATTCAGACACTAAAATATATTGGGGTGACCTGGAGGTAATGGGAACTATACTTAATAACTATTCATATTTGTCTTTTTTATCTCAAGAGTAGAGGAGCTCACAACAGGGATGCACACAACTGCTGTTTTTAAGGATATATTTTTGACCTAACAGAATATACAAAGGTCAAAATTGAGTCCATTTTTGACAAGACAGGGTCTAATCCCCACTTCGAACACAAGAGGTCGCTCCTGTGATCAAATACTGGGGGGAAATACTGCTTATCACAGTTTGATGTATTCTATTAGAACTGTACAATTTTTTTACAGATATATTTGATGCATTAAACAAATATATAGAAATCACTTAAAGAAACAAGGGAATATAATCTGTTATCATATCTGAACTTCAAGGTGAAGTGAAACAATAATGCCTGCTATCCTAACTTTGATTTTAGTGCAAAATGTATTAGCAACAGATACATCGAACTCCAGAGCACATCTATCACAGAACAACATAATTATTGGGTTCCCTCAAATTTTTCCCTTTGACATAGGGTATCTTCTGCATGATCTTGACCTTCATTGGCTCAGGAACTTAAGAAAATACTTGTTAACTTATTAAGAAAATACTTGTTTACAGTAAGTGTGGGCTGAAGAAAGAAAAATCTGTCTTCACCATTATGATGAAACTGTCTATTAGTAATAGTTTTTCTCTAAGCCACATACCGGCTTTTCTATTTGGAATTTCTAACATCACTGCCAATATTTCTTTAGAATAGCTTATTAGTTTAGGGAGTTAAAATACCACAGTGTGTGTGTGGCTGGTTTGCAGGAGGATGTACAGTAAGGGTGCTTTCTGTTTCTCAAATATGTCATCAGGCTTCTGGCAGCTTTCGTTGTTTAAAACCAGGTTATAAAGGTGGCATGATGGAATATGATTGGTTAAAATTCTCTATTTACTTTCTGACTATATAGTACCTTTAAAAAAAAAACTAGAGTCAACTTGGTTATCTGTACAGTAAACATGCCCGTATACTGGGAAGATCCGCTTTGTATTATCATCATCAGTTTTACAAAAGCAGCCTGACAAAAGCCTCCATGCATATAATCCCAGAGAGTAGAAACTATGACCAAAACCCCAAAACAAAAACACACCCTCTCCAAAATCTGGTAAATGTATCAACCTATGTCCGTCTAACTTTCGATTTCACACACGCACTGATATAATTCGTAATCAAAATAGAAGGGATGAGAGATCCAGTAGAAATTTTCCCTAGAAAAAAACAAAACAAAACAAAACAAAACAAATGGATGTTCTTGGTAAAGCCCCAGCCAGACAAGGAGGAAAATTTACGCATCTTAGCTTCCCTCTGCGCTCTGGAGAAGCATATCCCTGTAAACCGAGCCACCGAGGCCGGTTGAGGGTTCACAGCTCTTATCAAGGGCTAGATCTGGCAAAAGATACAAAGAGTTTCCTAACGCACCGGGTTTTCTCAAGGCAACGGGAGACCGAAATTAAACCTGCTGCTGCGTGGGTTTGCGGGCCTCTTTAGATAAAATTGGCAGTCACGTTAGATAAGGAATAGATATTTAGAAACTTCTGGAGAAGTGCGGGAGGTTCTTCCTGTGACTTTGTTTTTGGAAGACAATAAGATATGAGGGGAACATGGAAGAAATTATTGAAAGGAGTTACCGATGAGTTGGAGCCAACATTCTCCTCTCTCCAGGTTGTTTCCCGAGAGAAAATGATCTGATAAACACACTCGGTTAAGTGCAATAGTTATTTCTCTGTTCTTGTGTGTTAGACCCCTCCCTACTCACGCCCTGAGACTGACGCATTCTTAAAATCCCTAGAGAGACGTGGAGACTTGTCCTTACCATTATCAAACACCACCAGTTAACTGCACACGTTTGCTTAAAAACAAAGAGCAGGAGGCGAGCAGAGAGATGAACTGGACAGGCTATACTCGCTCTGCAAACTTTATAAACGACTTGAAGACCACTCCGCACTTAGGCTTCGGGTTAGTCCTAATTCTAGAGTTAAACTGCAAAGCAGACCTCGCGGGTTGGAAGAAGAGAGTAGCCCACGGAGTCAACTTGGTTTTACCTTTGCGCTTCCAACCTGATTCTCCGCTTAGGCAAAAAGCATCCCTCTTCCCCTACCCCACGCTTTTGGAGATCTGAGATCGGGGGTAACCAGGGAGTCAGGTAGCAGCAGCGAACAGTTCTCTGGGTCTATTCATCCCATTACCGGTTCTTCTTCCCCTAAGGCCCAGAGCGCCACGCGCAGCCAGTTCGGGAACTCACCCGCCCCGGCAGCCAAGCCCCGCAGGGCCCAGAGTTGTGCGCCAAAGCGCGAGTCAAACCGGGCCAAACGGCCTATTCCAAGTCACCCCTTTTCCTAAAGCCCGGGAGGGACTTCGTCATCAGGAAGACCTACCCACCAGCCACTCGCCACCGGCGGCGAAAAAGTGAGCCCCGCGCACAACACGGCCAGCCGGACTGCGGGGACCCCAGGAGCGCAGGGCGGAGGAGCAGCGCGACAGGAGGCGAGAGCGCTGGAGGCGCTGGAGCAAGGGAGGGGGCAGGAGGAGAGGGAGGCCAAAAGCCAGAGCAGCCAGGCAGCCCGAGCTTCGGGGGAGATCTGCCAGAGCCCCGAGCAAGCTGCCTCGGGAGCCCTAATCCTCTCCCGCGGGCTCGCCGAGCGGTCAGTGGCGCACGGCAGCAGCGAGGCTGAAATATGATAATCAGAACAGCTGCGCCGCGCGCCGGGCAGCCAATGGGCGCGGCGCTCGCCTGACGTCCCCGCGCGCTGCGTCAGACCAATGGCGATGGAGCTGAGTTGGAGCAGAGAAGTTTGAGTAAGAGATAAGGAAGAGAGGTGCCCGAGCCGCGCCGAGTCCGCCGCCGCCGCAGCGCCTCCGCTCCGCCAACTCCGCCGGCTTAAATTGGACTCCCTGATCCGCGAGGGCGCGGCGCAGCCGGGCAGCGGCTCCCTCAGCCTTGGCAACCCCAGGGGCTACTGTTTCCCACTTAGCCACAGCTCCAGCATCCTCTCTGTGGGCTGTTTACCAACTGTACAACCACCATTTCACTGTGGACATTACTCCCTCTTACAGATATGGGAGACATGGGAGATCCACCAAAAAGTAAGAGGCTGTTTTACCTTGTGGGGCTCGGTGTGCTGTTCTTGTGTGGGGTCTCTCTCAGGCACGGGTGCCAAGGGCTCTTTGGAATTGGAGTCATTGCTTGGAGAGAGAGAGAGAAGGTGGCTTTTTCTTGTTGCCGCCACGCCTGCATGCTTGCTGTTGGTTCTGATCCTCGGGGAACTGATCGTACCTTGTGTTTGAATTCGCCTGTGTGCCCTCCAGAACCTTAGCCTTCTGGTGCTAAGAGGTGGTTTCCTCCTCTGGAATCCTGAGCTCTCCGAGGTTATTCTGTTGCAAAGGTCTGCCTGCACGTACAATACCCGGAGATGTGAATTAGCATTAGACTTGCAAAAGAGAACGAGTGACAACTGTATTGATGCCTACTCTTGCTAACAATATCCAGTCCTATGTGCTATTTAAGAGCGTGCTTCATGGAAAATACAGACATCCCTGCGTTCACTTAACGCTTCTAGTCAAAACCTTCTCTTTGACTTGACTTATCCATAATCTTTCCCAATGATTATGGCAAAGAGGGAGGAGGGAGCAAAAAGAAACACAAAATGAACGGGTTGGATTGCGTGCTAGGCTTACAAATGCAGACTATTCAAATCTGCATTTTACATATATTCCACCTCCTTTTTAAAATGAGTCAAGGTTTTGATGGCACACTTCAATTACCATCCCAAAGTGCAATACTCAAAAAAAAAAAAAAAAGACAGAAAAAGAAAAGAAAAACTCCCAGAGTACGCCCTTTAAGAGAACGACACTAAAAGTGTGTTTATCTCTGTAGGAAGTAAACGGTTAGTCAATCATGTATTTATTTTCATTTCAGAAAAACGTCTGATTTCCCTGTGTGTTGGTTGCGGCAATCAAATTCACGATCAGTATATTCTGAGGGTTTCTCCGGATTTGGAATGGCATGCGGCATGTTTGAAATGTGCGGAGTGTAATCAGTATTTGGACGAGAGCTGTACGTGCTTTGTTAGAGATGGGAAAACCTACTGTAAAAGAGATTATATCAGGTATGCTATTTGTACTGCTTCTTTAATTTTGTGAGATTTCCTTGCCTCTCCCCACTCCTTATTATTTGGTGTGGCTTTGTCCTTTCTCGAAGTTTCCCTTAATGGGGTCCAGCGTGCAAAAGTTACCCTATAAGTGTAATATATAAATTACACTATGCTGTTCATTTCACTTTTTAGGGGGGAAAACCCCCGTGAAACTGGATAGTGGTTTTCATAAATTATGCGATATTGAAGCTTGTTTAATTGCTCGTGGAATTTGTGATGCTCAAATTATTTTCCTCTGTTACCCCCTTCCAAAACAAACAAAAAATTCATGATGAATAAGTTGGGGTTTCTAAAAAAAAAGTTGCTTGGTTTTTATTGTATCATGCAGTGTTTTTTTTTTTTTATATATTTTAATCCAATATTTTATTAGTAACTTCCAGATTCTTTGGAGCTGTCAATGCAATAGACAAAATAAAAGTTTGACCGAAACATGTTTTTGAGATGTACTTTGAAAGAGCAAATAGAGGTATTGCTCTTTTATTTTTAGGGTATGGGTGCCTTCCTGATAAATTTCAAAACCAATCCAAATATTCTCTGCAAAAAAGACCGGAAATTTAATCTTTTTAAATATTAACC
Organism: Camelus dromedarius; assembly: GCF_036321535.1. NCBI lineage: Eukaryota > Metazoa > Chordata > Mammalia > Artiodactyla > Camelidae > Camelus > Camelus dromedarius. Next base: position 32,786,166 of record NC_087438.1, read on the forward strand.
CTTTGGTGACATCTGACTGTCTTTTCTTTCTTATCTTATCTGAGCTGATGAATTAGACAGAGCAGATCAAATTGCCCATCATCTGTCTACGAACAATTGGTATATTTAGATAATTGAACAGCTTCCTTTCTCACATTAAAATCTGGTAACTGATAAAATGAGCGAATTGCCCATACTGACAAGAATAAAACCACATAATGAACTTTCTGAATTTTTTTCCCTTTCAGTTTGTTCTGCGTCTAAACTTCAGGCTTTGCCAATCTCAAATTTTCTTTGACCTGTGTATACATATGTCAGAAACTTCATTTTCTGCTTTAGGAAGCTGGTAGAATTTCTAAAGAAAATATTGTTTTAATAACAAAACAGAGGAGATAACACCTTGGTTATTCTGTTAAATGCTATCTAAATATTGTATTTAAAATAAATTCTGCAGTGGCTATTAACAAGTAATTAGGTTTGTAAGTCATAGCGTTTATGGAGCTGAAAACTTACATTGAAGTTTAGTCAGGATTTACAGTTTTTGCAGTTACATTTTTTTCCTGCTCACTTGGTGTCAGTATTTTTTCCTTATTTTAAAGCAATGAAGTGGCGAGTATAATTTTGATACATAAAGCTGAACAGTGCAGGGGAAACAAAGTTTATTAATAGTTTGATGTGGGGGAGTGGGAGGAAAGAGGGGAAGTCGGGTACTGGAGGAAGGGGGAGGGATTTTCCAAACTGGTCACCGCAAGGTACAAGCCCTCATCCTATGGAATGGAAGATCTCACACAGAGTAGGCGGAGGGAGGGAAAACTTTTGAATCTACCTTCTAACCTCTGACAAATGAGCCGTTTTCTTTGTTTACTTGATTGGTGTGTGAACTCGAGATTCTGGAGAGGGAGAGCTCACTTGGCAACTCCAGAAGTGTCTTTACTCCTATGGAGATAGTGTTTTGCCCAGTTGTATTCAGACCTGCATGTGCCTAATTCTGGACACACGTTTGTGGAAGAAGCCAATTGCTTTTACCTTTTCCTCTCCACTCTTTCAACTCTGTGTGTGAGGGTGTGTGCAAGTGTGTGTGTCTCTTTGAAATCCTGTAGTTGTAAAAGCAGAACAGAGAGACCATTTAGATTTCCGAATGCCTTTCTCCCCCTGGGGGAGTGAGGTACCCCCTCCCTTACCCCTCTTTGTGTGGATCTTTTCCTCTCCTCCATTCTCTCTCTTTGTAGGAGTGCCCCCCACCCCATTCTCTTATTACTGATATGTGGATAGGGGTCCAGGGCAGAGCCGCCTGGATGAAACCTACAAGAATTGTCTCTTGCTAAGGAAAAGTCAGCAGGGAGGAAGGCCTTAGAAGTGGGTCTTTTCATTTTTCTGGCTGGTCTTCTCAAACAAACTGAAATAGAGGTAGAGGCTTCAGCAACTTGAAAAAGATTGAAGGAACAGAAGCAGATTTTTTTAATAATAAAAGGAAGAATGGAGAGGAAACTTTCTGTGAGTGCTGTTGCCTGAGGAAAAATCTGTAGTTGGAGGAAAACTGCTATAGGCTTGTTGTGCAGAAAGGGCTCTGGAAACCCTCAGAGGTTTCATTTTGCTATTCTGCCTGTGCATTTGTGTGTGTTTGCAGACTGAGTGGGGTGACAATCTCATCCCCAACCTCATTTTCTTTTGGAAGGAGGATTTTTTATAGCAGCTTTAGAGACATTTCTAGCAGCAGAAGTTAGGGGATAGGGAGGCGAAAATGTAAGGCCAGTGGCTCCCGGAGTCCCCTTGGACGCCTTCCTGCCAAGAGCGGCAAGGGCCACCCTGGGAATGGTCGTTAGAACACCGGCCCAAGCTTCCAACACATCAAGCTTTTTTTTTTGGTTTGGACTGGGCTTTCTCAACCGAGAGGTACGGACAGAGACACAGGATCACAGGAAAGGGAAAGGGAGCGGGAAAAGAGGAAATCTAATCATTTCTACCCTCCCACTCCCAGCTTGTCTGCTAATGCAGATTTCAGTGTCTAAGGGCGTTGTGGCCGGGGTCGCTGGCGACCTTGAAACGGGGGCAGTATTGGCCTGAAGTGACGCCCCCCTCTGCTTCTCTCCCCCCCCCCGGGGCCCGCCTCCCCCCGCACAGGTTGTACGGGATCAAATGCGCCAAGTGCAGCATCGGCTTCAGCAAGAACGACTTCGTGATGCGCGCCCGCTCCAAGGTGTACCACATCGAGTGTTTCCGCTGCGTGGCCTGCAGCCGCCAGCTCATCCCCGGGGACGAGTTCGCGCTGCGGGAGGACGGGCTCTTCTGCCGCGCCGACCACGACGTGGTGGAGAGGGCCAGCCTGGGCGCCGGCGACCCGCTCAGCCCCCTGCACCCCGCGCGGCCGCTGCAAATGGCAGGTACTCCTCGGCGCAGAGGGAGGCCCTCTCGGAGAGGCAGGCGCCAGGCGAGGCCAGCGCCGCCCCTGCCAGCGCCCCGGCGGCCGCGGCAACCCTGGGAGCCACAGGGCGGTCGCTGCGGTCGGCAGTGAAATGAAGGGTTCTGGGTGCGGTTTGCACCACACTTCACCCTTTTGCCCCGGTTCAGTGCACCCACTTCCTCCCTTGACTCCCCCAGCACACCTTACACGCCTGTGCGTCTGTCTATATACATGGGTGCCCATGAATGTACACTACTTGTGCACACATGTGTGCACACGCCCAAACAGTATTTCCAGTTCACCTTGGCCTCCAAACCGCGGCTTACTGAAAACGGGCTTCAGCTCCCCGCCAGGTATTCTCTCCGCCGCCGCCTAATTAAAGGGGTGGAGCTCTGGGCCCTTGGAGCTTCCTCCTTTTAACCCAATGAAGGAAGCTTAGGTAGCCTCAAGTTACTTAGCCTCTCAATAAGGCTTTTTGCCTTGCGGACTGCCCCACACTCCAAAACATTTTTAAAATTTATTTTTATCCCTTTGAGAGAGAATGGACCTGAAAAGATACAGTTTTAATAATTGCAGGCCATTGCACAGAGCTGTAATTTAAAACTGTCAACAAGCTAATCTGCAGTAATTGCCTTTTAAAGGGAGCCTGCCTCTTTAAACAGTTCATTCTACGTAATTTGGTGAGAATTTCATCTTCGGGCCTGTAGCTGTGACACTAAATTGACCCCATAGGTGTTGACCTGACCCTAGAGGTCCTGGAAGGTGCAGGATTTGTAACATACACATCCGAGGGCCCTTGCCCCAGGAAGGAGAGTAGATACAAAGCAAGGTTGGTCAGGAGGGGGCCATGGGTAAGAAGGCAGACGATGTTTCCAAACCTGCCTTCCGGTCATGAATAGATCTGCCCCTCCTCCCCCACCATCCCACCCAACACCGTGAGTTTTTAAAGTATCAATTTGCACTAAACCCTAGCAGTGAGAAAACTACAGCTCTTCCCCTTGTTTTCTGGCAGCTCTTAAGAATTCTGTCCTGGGGCATTTATGACTTGGCTTGCAGGCGGGCAAAGTCAGAGGTGGCAACTTCTGTTACGTACAACCTGTGCTCCGCTTGTGGGGAAACACAGAAGAGGCCAAAGTACTGGGATGGAGTCAGCAGCCAGAACTCCGCAGCTGACGTTTATCTAAAGGCCAGGCAGCTCCACAGAGTTTCGGTTTTCCTTTGCTTGGGATCAGCTCATCTCAGGAACATCCAGGTAGATTTAGTAGATCCAGGTAGACTGAGAAAGATCAAGGACTGGAGAGATGACCGAAATACCGAATTTCTTTACCCCCTTGACGTAACTGTTCTCTGGGGACTGAAGTTCAAGGCTTTCTGGCAGAATTCTCCTGGGCCTTCTTACTGCAGACATCCCGGCAGAGGCCAGGGTAGTGTCCCTGGCTGTCACTGGGATGTTCTGCGTTTCCTTCCCCAGTACCGCCTGTGACCTTCACTCAAGGGCCTGGAGGTTTGTGGCAGGGGTACTCGGTGTAACCTGGCGCTAGGAAAGACGAGGAGGGAGGAGAAACAAAGCTGAAAGATGCCGCCCCTGGTGCGAGCAAGGTGACAGACCCTGATACCTGCGCCCCTTTGCTAACGCTGTCGTGTTGACACGAGCAGGGGCGGAGGCTGCTTGCTTTCCGGGTCCGTATTACTCAGCATTGACCTCTGAGATTAGAGAGCGAGGTTTTATTCCTTTTCGCGTCCCTCACCCCCAGCTCTGCCAGCCCTGCTTTGTCTGTCGAGGCTGCAAAGCACCGGCCATTGTCCCGGAGCGGCGCGGGCGGGCGGGCGGCCCGGCTCCCGCTCACCGCGCCCCTTGCCCCGCAGCCGAGCCCATCTCCGCCCGGCAGCCGGCCCTGCGGCCCCACGTCCACAAGCAGCCGGAGAAGACCACCCGCGTGCGGACTGTGCTGAACGAGAAGCAGCTCCACACCTTGCGGACCTGCTACGCCGCCAACCCTCGGCCCGACGCGCTCATGAAGGAGCAACTGGTGGAGATGACCGGCCTCAGCCCCCGCGTGATCCGGGTCTGGTTTCAGAACAAGCGGTGCAAGGACAAGAAGCGGAGCATCATGATGAAGCAGCTCCAGCAGCAGCAGCCCAATGACAAAACAGTGAGTGGCCCTGGGGCCCGGGCAGGGGGCGAGAGTGGGAAGCAGAGGAGGCGTGTGCGCCGGCGGCCCAGGTGGGCCGGGCGCCGTTTCCTCCGGCTCTGGGGCAGGAGCCGGGACTTGCGGCCCCTCATCCCCACCCCTGCCCCGGGGAGAGGCCCGCGGCGCCCAGCCCACCAGCGGCGGCGGGCTGCCCCGGGAGGCCCCTCCTGCGGGTTGGAGCTGCTGACCCGCCCCCAGCCCGCGTGGGTGGGCTCGTGCCCTTCAACTTCGCCCCTCCTCGGATTTGAAAGGGCCCACGCGGTTGCCCCCTCCGTGGGCAGCGAGGCCTTGGCCCTGGTTTTGCCAAAGTTCAAGCCATCCGTTCCTTGGGCACGTCAGGGGAGGGAGGGCCAGCTCCTTGGCTTCCTATCTAATCCAGGGTTCAGTGGGTGGGTCACGGTGGGGGGAAAGTCCAGGGTGTGAGGCCAGCTGCAGAGCTCCCAAGCTGCGAGGTCCCCCAAGGTGACCCGTGGAAACAGGGCTCCTCTGCTCCAGGTCAAGCTCAGGCCTCCAGAGACCTCCAGTCCCCAGCTCTATTGCCCAGTGTCATCCCTGGCCCAGGGCAGCACCCACCCCGCAGGCCTCCTGGTTACTTAAGCTAAAGAGTTTCTTTCTTTCTTTTTTTTTTTCCTTTTTACTGCTTCAGCCCTATTTTTAAATGCCATAAAACCCACTGTCATTAAATTTGGCAGACCGGCCAAGCCTGGGCTGGGGCACTTTCTAAGTTAGTGCATAATAACACAATAGCCGCCAGACCCATAGCTTGGGAGTGGGGGTTGGCTCTGGGAGAATTGCCTGCAGAAAATCTAACCAAAAATCTAACTGAAATTAGTCAGAAAACCACCATGTCTAGAGGCTGAAGGGAGGCCTCGCCTGCCTCAGCTTCCTACTGAGATGCTATGGCCTGGGAAGGCAGACAGGAGGAATTGGGATGAAGGGTGAATGTAAGGGGAAGGAAGAAAGTCAAAATAGAATTTCACTTAATAAGGTCCAGGCAGACCTAGTGGTCCAGCCCACGGAAGCAGAAAAACAAAGCATAATAAAACAAAACTGAACCCTGGCTAATATCCATGCGTGCAGCAGATTAACTGAGTCAATAAAGGCCACTATATAGATAAGATAATACCAGGGTATATTTGCTTAGCCTGCAGACAATGGAGGGAGGGAGTTTGCTCATTAACATGTTGGGACTGGGGGGGACTATTCACAGAATATCCAGGGGATGACAGGAACTCCCATGGTGGCCGCCAGTCCAGAGAGACACGACGGTGGCTTACAGGCAAACCCAGTGGAGGTGCAAAGTTACCAGCCGCCTTGGAAAGTACTGAGTGACTTCGCCTTGCAGAGTGACATAGATCAGCCGGCTTTTCAGCAACTGGTAAGTGTCAGCTCCCAGCATGGGGAGGCTGGATCTCCAAAGAAAGGAGATTCTGGTTTAACTGTCACACAATGAAAGATTGGGGGAGGGGGGGGTGTTGCCTCCCTGGCCCCAGGGTTGGGGAGAAGAGATGGAGGAGGTGTGGTGGACGCACACCTCCTTGCATGCCAGCATGCAAGGAAAACAAACCTTATGAGTCTTGTCTGTGAGAGGGCATAATTTGACCATCTAAGTTGAATTTTCTATCAATCAGACCTGCTTTGAGGGATTAACTTCAGGGTGCCTAACTACATAGATATACCTGGGAAGGTGTACAGGGTTAGAGAATCATGCATCTTAGACTTTTAGGGTCAGAAGGGACTTTAGAGATGACCTTGGCATTTTAATCAGCAACTAATAAATGTACTCCCTCCTCAGCTCCCAGAGAATGGTGTATTTAGGGACCTAAATCCAGGTGATTATAATAATAAGCAATGTTGTAAAACATAGTCAATGTTATTATCAGTGGTCAGCAGGCACCTGTCTGGGTGCAAGTTTTCAAATATATCAATTAAGAGTTCAGTTGTCTAAAGGTATGAGTGATACTTTTTGCTACTCTGTCCCTTTCTGGGACTATATCTTCATCTAAATGTAGGACTGCTTAAAGAGTTTTTAGCATATGAGTTCAAGTATCACACACAGTCATATACTGTGGGGCATAAACAGCGAAAGGAGTTCTACCAATAAGAGATAATAATGTGAAAACCTGTTTTAGCAATAATACGTTTTACACATCCAGAGAAGAGAAAATCAAGTCACCTCTCACCTACAAAAGGCTTAAGGGTGAAGATAACTAAGATTATTAAGTGTATGTCCTTGGTGATATGGTATATGTACACATGTGGAGTTTTTCTTAAACAATAAAACAGCCCTATAGAATCTTACTCTATAAAACAATATCTATCCTAAAAACTTGTTCCGTTCTTTGAAAATAAAGCTGGAGTTGAGGTTAGCTTTTTGACCCCCCACATTTACCTGGAGGGCATTTTCTTTCTTTGTGGCAACAGTTGGGTAATGGGCCAGAGGTAGTGGTTAAAAGGGGCTTGGCCCAGGTGTATGTTTGTATGTGGGCCAGTCTAGAGGTGAGGCAGATTTGAGGAGTCCCTTGACCTCCCAATGGGAAACTTTTAAAGGGTAGAAAGGAAGGTAGACCCTGGAATTAGGAAAAAGAACTTACTTTTAAAGCCAGGTTAATCTTACGAGTTATTTGGCTGATAGAAGGCAGGTAAGGGGAGGGTTCTCTGGCAGCCAATTGTTTGCACCTTCTGAAACTTTCCTGTCAGCTGAGGGCAGAGGAAAGGAAGCCAAGGGGAGGGGTAGGAGCCCAGTGGAGAAGGAGGTTTACAACAGCAACACAATACTTTCGCCTTAAAAGAAGGAGCCAGATATTTATAATGTGGATGACGTTATAATACATGGGTCTCCTCTCGGAAGGAAGAGCCTGATTTAAAGAGAGAGAGACAGAGACAGAGAGAGGAGAGGCCAAAGGCAGCAGGACCAACAACAAGGAAGAAAGCCCACGCTGTGAACCCTCTGAGGAGTTAATCATTGTTCTGTGGAGCCTCCTCTGAATCTCCCGTCACACGATCTGAGCGTCGTGTTATGGATTTTCCAACTCAAGAAGAGAGGCTTTGATGCCTAGAGACTGAGAACTCGCCTGCTCCCAGGGCAACATGTAGCCGGCAGGATAATTTTATTTCGAGCATGCATGGTGGAGTTGTGATGCCATTTTACAGTGAAAAACACATTTGTTCTTAAATAATTTAATGCAACATAATGTTGGGAATTCAGTTTCAGTTAAAACAGAGATCTCTTGGAAGATGGGAAAGCGAGAGGATTTCTTCTCGCGTTCTTTTCCTTGTAGGCTTTCTTTAAGCCTCTTAAAATTCAAAAATACATGTGGATATCCCTATCTGTATATCTATCTTATTAATCTACACAGAAGGACACTTGTAGGTACACACACACACAAACATACACAGGACGATTTTATAATCCTTTTGTGAATACGATCACACTCTCCTTTATTCATTTCTCAACCTTCTATGCAGGTCAATTTTTCAGAAGGAGGACCGGGCTCTAATTCCACTGGCAGTGAAGTGGCGTCGATGTCCTCTCAGCTCCCAGACACACCTAACAGCATGGTAGCCAGTCCTATTGAGGCATGAGGAACATTCATTCAGATGTATTTTTTTTTCCCTGTTGGAGAAAGTGGGAAATTATAATGTTGAACTCTGAAACAAAAGTATTTAACGACCCAGTCAATGAAAACTGAATCGAGAAATGAATGCTCCATGAAATGCACGAAGTCTGTTTTAATGACAAGGTGATATGGTAGCAACACTGTGAAGACAATCATGGGATTTTACTAGAATTAAAACAACAGACAAAACCCAAACCCAACATATGCTATCCAATGACCTTAGGAGTACTGAAAAAAAAAAAAGACGTTTTTAAAACGTAGAGGATTTATATTCAAGGATCTCAAAAAAAAGCGTTTTCATTTCACTGCACATCTAGAGAAAAGCAGAAATAGAGATTTTCTAGTCCATCCTATTCTGAATGGTGCTGTTTCTATATTGGTCATTGCCTTGCCAAACAGGAGCTCCAACAAATGAGCAGGAAGAGAAACTGGCCTCCTAGGCTGAAAGAGTCCTTTCGGGAAGGTGGAGCTGCATTGGTTTGCGATGTTTTTAGTTGACTTTAACAAAGGGTTAATTGAAATCCTGGGTCTCTAGCATGTCCTGTAGCTGGTTTCTTTTTTCCTTTTGCCCTCCCCCCCACCTTTATTTTATTTTATTTTTTTTGAGATCCATCCTCTATCAAGAAGTCTGAAGCGACTTTAAAGGTTTTTGAATTCAGATTTAAAAACCAACTTATAAAGCATTGCAACAAGGTTACCTCTATTTTGCCACAAGCGTCTCGGGATTGTGTTTGACTTGTGTCTGTCCAAGAACTTTTCCCCCAAAGATGTGTATAGTTATTGGTTAAAATGACTGTTTTCTCTCTCTGGAAATAAAGAGGAAAAAAAGGAAACTTTTTTTTGTTTGCTCTTGCATTGCAAAAATTATAAAGTAATTTATTATTTATTGTCGGAAGACTTGCCACTTTTCATGTCATTTGACATTATTTTTTGTTTGCTGAAGTAAAAAAAGAAAAAGATAAAGGTTGTACCGTGGTCTTTGAATTATATGTCTAATTCTATGTGTTTTGTCTTTTTTTTTCTTTAATATTATGTGAAATCAAAGCGCCATATGTAGAATTATATCTTCAGGACTATTTCACTAATAAACGTTTGGCATAGATAAATAAATAAACGCAATGATTCAGGGTCCCTCTTTTATATGTTTACAAGTAAGCCATTAAAATGTCTGATATTAAGGACTGCATGTGAATCGGGGTAAACTGACATACAATAGGTGGGATGTTTTATTGCAAATAGGTTAAGCTTGCAAGTTTGCATTTCAATAGTTGGATCAAAACTGGTTGGAAACCTTTAGCACTCAGCTGTGATGTTACTGTTTTTTTGAAAATGAGATGCTATCCTCTGTCCCTTTCCCCACCTTTCTTCTTGTCTCTTTTCTTGCCCTGCCCTCCACCCCACCTAAAAGAGGAAGAGGGTCCTTCTTAAAATAGGCCTAGATCCTGAGTCATTATTTTATTTTCTTAGAGTGCTTTATACCAAAGCCTCCTGCTTAGGACTGTTGAAATGACCCATACTTCAAGTATAAGCCCTCGGTAAAAGAGAGGCTTTCTGCCTGGCCGGTGAGGTATGACCATTATTTACCAGTGGCGGCTGTCAGCCGATTGAGAAATGCGGCTTTATTTGCGCAGGAAGAACCGGCCGAGAGAGGGGAGTTTTCTCAGCAATTCCCAGACTAGTCACCGTGTCTTTCCTGCCTTCGCCTGCCCATCAGCACCCGCAACTTGTCCCCCTGCCCTTCTTCTCCCCCAACTCCGAATGCAGAAACCTCAGGAGGGTGACTGGTGGGGGCGGAGAACCGCGGCGGAGGTTCTGTCGGGAACCGCCTCTGTAAGCAGAGGTCCGGGTCGCTTGCCCCGGCGGCCCCCCCGGCGGCGGTCGGACTTTCGGGGACGTGCGCCCTAACACCCCCTCCCCCGCCATTTAGCAGTAGCTCCTGTGCCCGAGCCAGAACCTAGGGATGGATAAATGTCCCTGCCCGAAATCAGGCTTCTCGGTTCGTTTGTGGGTGTAGAGTTAGGACTTGGGGCTCCACCCTATCCCCTCTCTTCCCACCCCCACCCCAGGATGCTGCTTCGGCTCTTCAGAAACTGGATGCATTTGTCCGCGCGAGTGTAATGCCGGTTTAAATGTCTGACAACTCGTAATAAATTCGAAAGCTGCAGTACCCTAATCGTGTGTCTCGTGGCGTGCGCCCCTTCGGGCCCCTGCCGGGGAGCAGGGCGGAGGCCGGGCCGGAGACCGGCGAGCCCCGCAGCTTCCCAGCTCTCAAGTCGCCTTCGCCTTCTCCAAACCTGCCGCAAGTCGGGAAACGAGCCTCAATTAGGCTTTTGTTTGGCCTCGTTCTACATAACGGGTTAATTACAGGCTCTAACATGGGGGCAGAGAGAAAACAAACTTTGCATTGAAAATGTTACAGTGCATTAGACATGCCCGTTGATTACTTTGATTGTTGTGTCTAATTCTTGACAGAGGGGTAATAATTTGGCCGGCGGTAATAATGGCTTGTAGTCATCTGTTGAGAAAAACAGGAGTTATGTCTTATCTCACATGGATCTTCTCCGGGAAGGCGCCCATCCCCTTTTGCTTCTTCTCTTTCTTTTCTCTCCCATCTCCCTCCTCTAATCTCTTGCACCAGACTTGACTCCCTCAGCTTCCCAATTTCTATTCGCCTGTCTTTTCAACTTTACTTTTTCCTCAACATCCTTCCTGGGATGGCTGACTAATATGTGCAAGGATGGCAGGTCCAACATGAATATTGGTGTCAGGAGTGCAAAGTTACTGATTGCCCAAGCCCTGGTTTGGAAACCTTGAAGTCCTTTTCCCCAGGCATAGCCTTTGGAAGACCCTTTTGAAAACAGGAACTAGAGATGGGGGGGGGGGGGATTTTAGGGTTTGAATGCAATGTGGAGACTTAATTGAGGCACACATCTTTGTGATGGTTTTTCATCCTGATACTTATTTCTAAGATTAGGGGGCTTGGGTGGTGAGAGATAAGGTTTTAAGCATATAGATATCAGTCTATTCTGAAGTCCACAGCTCGAATTTAAGTACAGTAATTTGGGAGGGAAGTGCTGAATGATTTGGTTTCACTTGCTAGATTCAAGATATTTGTTGCTTGATGGCTGAGAATGGATTCATGGGTCGATAGCATTCCAGTTCTTGTATTATTCATATGAAAGGTGTGTTCCCTTCTAGACTCCTCGGCACGTGCTCTAAAATGTGTAGCTGAAATGTCTTCTTGTTTGCAAACCATCTTTTGCACATACTCTCCTTTTCCCTGCACACCTCTGGAGACCAAGTTTTGAGCTGTGTTCTTCTAATGAAATTCCTTCTGTTTGCTATTATCTTTGATCCTCCCTCCCCTTATTACTCTGAATTCTTCCTTCTGGACATTATGACTCATTTCCTCCAGCTTCTGCAAGCTAAAATTTAATGCAACTAAAAACATCCAGGATGCTCTCCTTAAATCAGGGAATCCATATCAGCATCTATACTCTTAAAAAAAAAAAAGACAGGATTTTTTCCACCTATTGTTTCAGAGCAATAACATCCTCTTATTTCAGTTTATTGTCTCTGTTTTTCCCTTTCATCAAGGGACCTGGATTTTCTTACCGTTAAAAAAAAGTTTCTTTCTAAGGTAGAATCACATTGGAAGAAATTTTTTTCTGGTTATTTGAGATTCTGTGTGGGTGTACCCACTTACCAATTCACAACTTTTTTGTAATTCAAGATTAAATAGGTGACTTAGTGATGCTCTGGTGCTATTCACCCCAATCAAATTGTTCAACTCTTATTGACCTACTTTCTGTTCTATCTTATCCTTTTGACTAAAAGCCAAAAAGATACAATGTGCTTTTAAGGTACCTTGAAGTGCTTGGCATTTTCCTAGCACCTTGAATTTTTAAGCCGTAAGATCGATCTCATTGAAATATCTCTTGTAAGTCCCATGTGGATTTACTTAGCCTTTTCCTTTTTCTTAAAAAAAAAAAAAAGAAGAAGAAAAGTAAAAACTAAGTTCAAACCACCAGAAGAGCTAAGTTTGGACGGGACCCAGCCAGTTTGGGTTTAATCTCCCCTGTAATACAAGTAAACTATCTAAGCAGAAAGTATTTATTTTCTTATCTGTAAAGTTCAGTGTAGTCATCTTTTCTAAAGGAGATTTATAATCCAAATTATGCTTGAGTTCTATTCATTAAGGACTATTTACTTCTTTGCTGCTAATCAACGATTAAAGATTGTGTCACAACAAGGTGGGTCAAATTTTCTTTAGGGGTGCTGGGAGAAAGGAGGAAGGAATTTTTTGTGTGTGCCTTTATTTTAGGTGTTACTTTCGAAAAGGGCCCCAAATCTTGAATTCTCGTTGACTATTTAAAATAAAGACAATCAACTTGTACAGTGTGAGTCGCTGTTTTTAAACTAATATGCAAGTAGTTAATTCAGGGCGCTGGCAGCCAATTCTGTTTACTGATCTTTTCTGATTGTTGTTTTCTTGATAACTGAGTAAGCCACTGAATGGCTGTTTGAGCTTAGGCGCCACAAACATAAACTTCACAGCTTACAATGTCCCAAGTCGTGATGGAGGATCTCTCCACACCTCCTGGAGACTTCTGAAGTGTAGACAGAGAAGTTGGTTCACAGGGAGCGAAGGAGGGGGAGGGGCGGGAGGGAAGGCCGCTGAGTGTTTGCTGTGAGCATTGTTACTATCACATCCTTTAATTTTTATGGCGCTTAAGCTGTTGGCTCCGAGAAGCCAGTTTCTGTGCCTTGGAGAAGCCAGTCTCTGCCCGGAGCCGCACTTAAGACTACTTGATTTTTTTTAAAAAAGGTTTTTTAACATTTATTTTGCATATCTTTCTGCTTAATTATGCCTCTGCAAAAGCGCTCAGCAATGATAAGCAAAACGTTCTGGGAAAAAAAAAAACCATTTTTACCCCCAAAGGGGTGAACGCCTGGATTTGGAGGGAAAGTTGTAGGGTAAGAAAGGCACCTTGACCTGTGCTGTACGACAGCTCTATGCTAGATTCCGCTCGGCCCTCTCCTCGCCTGGGATCTTCTTTCCCTTCCATTGAGCAAAAGTTAGTTTTCATTTCTTCGGAGATGTTATTTGTGGATTTGATTGTGTTGGCAACTTATTTTTCCTATCTTCCTAGTGATTCTCCCCTCCGATGTGTTTGCCAGGTCCAGCGGGCAGGGCAGAGCCCGGCTGCACTCGGGTTTGGGGTGTGTGGGTGCTAGGAAGGGGACCCGACACTGGTCTAACCAGCCCTGTGACTCCCGCGGGCAAGGCAGCCCTTGATCCCTTAAAGCAGGGACAGTCGTGGTCCGGGAGAGGAAAAAGGGGTGTTGCTGGGCCCTTCTCTTTCAGGGGTTGATCAGGTTGGCAGATCTGGAGGGCTAATCCAAACAAGGCGCTTGACTTGTGAGGTCGCGAGTCTAGACAGAGCTGGTGGCTCGGCGGCTCCTTATCTTTCCCTGGAATCAGCCGAAGAGGCGCTCCCCGGCCCACTGCGCTCGGCTCGCCCCGGCCGGAGCCACCGCACGGCGCAGACGGCACAACAAACACAGCACCTGAGGCTTTACAGCTCGCTTTGTTGTTTAATAGGGAGGGCCGCAGAGCAGTCCTTCGTTTTCTCGGCCCCGCGCCGGCCGTTCCGCGTGGCGGGCGGGCCTCGGATGCCGGGTGGGGTGCGCGCCGGCCCCGCCGGCCGCTCGGTCCCCGCGGGCCAGCGCGCACGGCCAGCGGGTCTGGCGCGGTCCCGGCCAGGGCCTGCGGGAGACCCCAGCGCTGCCTGCATCTTGATTCGCAGCCCCGGAGGCCGCAGGGGTGAAGGGACTGTGGGAGCAAGCTCAGCGCGAGGTGTCCTGAGCTAATCCCGTATCTCCTCCTGCTGCCTGGAAATGACAGTTCTGCGCTATAGCCACTTACGGTTTGCGGGGTCAGTGGGCTCTGACTCAAGGGCGATCAATAAAAACATTTAGTTCAGTAATAAGCTTCTTCCCTCCCCCTCCCCCCACCATGTACCGAGAAAGATGCGTCACCATCTTGGACAGAGTGTCCCTGAGCCGCGGAGCGCCCTTTCTTTCCCAGCAAGCGCATAGTGGCGTGACTTGCCCGTGTTTCCGTGACCACTTCACTGGGAACACCGTGGAAGTCTTCCTTGATTCCCCAGCTGGCTTCCACCACAGAGAGGCTGGCACTTCCCTCCACCTGGGAGCGAGGGGACCATTGGGACAGAGCTTGCAGTGCCCTTTTTGGAATGACAACCAAGCTTGGGGATTTACCATCAGGATTTTGCGGCTTACGTTTCAAATTAATTGAGTACGATTAAGTTAATTATAATTTGGGTCCTTCCCTGTGGAATTTTTCTCTTGTTTCAAAAAGAAGAGAGTTTTTAGTTACATCTTGTTAGTCACTGTTCTTCTAGTTTGCAAACATCGTGTGTGTGTGTGTGTGTGTGTGTGTGTGTGTGTCATTGGCACGGAATGGATGATACTGCCTCTGTTTGAAAACTAACCATCAATGGAGGTCAGAGTAATTTGGTTATGTGCTTCATGTGGCGGTAATACACACACCATCATCTCCCCGTTTTGGAGGTAGGACAAATTCACGTCATGCTCTTCCCTGTCTGGTCCCAGTCTTGCAAATGTGTCAAATTAAAAAAAAAAAAAGCAAAACAAGACAAAAACCAAGTTTTAGGAAATCAAAGAATTTTGGTAGGGAGCTTAATTTTTTTTCCTTCTCCAGAAAATAATCCTTAACTGTAACTCAGGCTCTGACTCTTTTTTTTTTCTCATGGGTAAGAGTTGCTGTTTATTTTGACCTGTCACAAATACAATGTGTTGTTTGAAACTTGTTAAACTTAGCAGGTATATGGAGATAATACTAGACAGGCCACTGAATATGATAAGGCAAAATATGGTGGGAATGAACTTTTAAGGGCTCTGAAGGATTTTACTTTTTTTCAATAGCCTTTTAATTAATTTTTTCAGAATGTTACATCTTATTTTTTCACAGTTCTGCAACATTATGCACTAAACAGTTGTTCAAAGCACAGTAAAGATACAATTGGCAAAATGCTACTTGTGCAGGTTCTGTTCTGCAGTTATTTTGCTAATTTAGATTACTTACAGTCTCGGTTTTAAATAAGTTTTTTCCCATTACTAAAGAAAATAATGCCCACATCTGGGTAAAAAAAACCATGTTTTGTCTTAAACGTTTTAATAAATACTTATTAGGACAAATATTAATTTGTTTTTATTCTATTACAGGAGGTTTACTGTAAAAACAGGTTTAGCAAAGGAAAAGGTATATCTGACTTTGGGAAAGAACTAGCAGGAAGTAGAAAAACATTATGTTTGTGAAAAGAAGATACGTACTTTGAAACAGTATGTTTTAAACAATAAAGGAAGAAAATAGTTATGGGCCAAATAGTTGAAATCTCATTTTAAACTTACAGAATGTAACTGATAGTTGTTTAAAATGTGATATCAGTAGTTCAAGATATAAGTTCTCAAGAAGAAATTCTTGAAGTAAAAATAGCCTAGCAGCCTAAATAACATTTAAGGTTAAATTCATAAAACAAAATGAGTGACTTTATTTGTGAACTACAGTAATTTGCTTCCACTAACAATGCTGATGTCTAAAGATTAAATGTGGCAGATACATTATTATTTCTCAGTTTCTGGAGAATGAAACTGATTATCTGTTTCTGAAGAATGAAAATGCTTAGTAACTTCTGAAGTCATTCATTTACTTCCTTCAGTAATGTATGGAAATATTTTAGAGATTACTATTTCAAATTTTGTTTTTGTAATAAAGTATATTTCCTGTTTTTAAGACTATGCTGTATCCTTGAAGTCTGTGCAACTTCAGATACACTAGGTACTCTGGCATTTTCTGCCATGCCTGGCCAAATTTCTACCTATTTACCAGAAGTTGAACACTTGGGTGAAGGATCGTATCTGACCAATAAAAACTCACCTTTTAGTTCTCTTGTCCCATCATGGATTCATAAGTCTCGTTAATGTTAGTAGACAGTGTCCTTATGTGTCATTTGCAGAGCAGGGCTTGGAGCTATTTTACCCAGCAATGTCTTCATAACAAGTATGTCAAGGCCAGAATGACCTAAGAAGTAATTTCAGTCACATCTGGGCCTAGATAAGATATTAGTCTCACAGGTGAAAATGAGCATAGAAAGTGGTTGGATGAGAACTGGCTTTAAAAACAAGTGGAGTTTTTTGTTTTTTGTTTTTTGTTTTTTTTTTTTAAAGGCCTGAAAGTGTTTTCCCCCACCTTTTAGAATTTTAGGAGTAGCCCTTATTAGTTACCCGAGAGTAGAGAAATATTCCTGCCAGGCATATAGTAAAGCTTCTCTACCATTGACATCCAGGACCGAAGCTGGTTATATCCCGCTTACTCACCATCTAGGAACTTGCTTCCAATGAATTATTTACTGGAATTTGAGTGATGCTTTGTTTATTTGTTTTCATTTTGTAGTGGCGATGAACTCTATGAAATCATTCTTGTGGATAAATGTGTGCATTTGTAATGTGTATTATCACGGCCTTTGGCCGTGGCATAGAGTTTTCTCTAGGGCAAAGCTAAGTGGCTGGTGTTAGAATAGAATCTATAACCTTACAGAATTGAGTGATGGTCCAAGAATATAAATGATGAATGCTGTTCATCATGAATGTTGTTTTGGTTATTCAAGTTAAAATCTGCTAAAATCGCTATGCAGACTAAGAATATTTTAACTCTCCTTTGTAGGGAACATCAAGGAAGGAGGCAGTTTCTCCTCCAGCCAGAGATGCATAGTGGTTGTTTCTGCCATGACATGACACTTTTCTATCTGCAAAGCACTTTACAGTCATTAGTTATGCATGAGAGCCGCCGAGCCCAGTTTCCTAATGACCTCTCTACCTGCTTCTCAGCACCATTCTCAATTCCCTCGTCTTTCCTTCATATGTGTAAGAGCAGAACATCAAAGAAGTAATACTTTGTCCTTGATGACTTCAGTGAGGACTTCGTTAGATCAGAGAATGGGAACTATTTTATAGACATTTTTAGTGAAGTCCATATTCCTTACGTCTAGGAACGGAGGGGCGGGGATGCTGAATGGCAAAGTGGACAGCTGCAGTAAACTAGCAAAACTGTAACTTATCTCCTTCAGTAAGTGACTCTTAAACGTTTTGATTTCAGGACCCCTTAAAGCTCTTCAGTATTATGGAGGCACTCCAAAAGTTTTTGTTTATGAGTTATATTTATCAGTGTTTACTGTATAAGTGAAAAATGATGATTTTGAAATATTTTTAAAAATAATGTATCTGATCACATAAATTACTTTTTGTGTGAAAAATAAGTATAGATTACTAAACAAAAAATTGAGTAGGAAGAGTGGTAGTGTTTTCTATTTTGGCACATCTTTTAAATATCTGGCTTAATAGAAGACAGCTTAATTTTCATATCTGCTTCCTCATTCAACCTGTGGACCCATCACACATCCTATAGCCTCTGGAAAAGTCCATGTCCGTTGTGAGAGGACGAAATTAAAAAGGTAAAGATTATTATGAAAAGAGTTTCGGCCTCTGAAAAGTTTTCAGAGACAACCCCTCAGAGGTCCCCAGATCATATAGTAGGAACTTTTGTCTTAAAGATGGGCTTTTACAAAAAGATGATAAAGAAATTATTTCTCAAGGGAATTTAATTGCTTATGTTAATATTCTAGTGACACAGGTTTGTTTTTAAGTCCTGGTCATAGTTTTATTTTGTGACTTTTCAATTCCATCATCAAACACTGATCTGAAAGTCACTCACATACAAGGCCTTGGAGAAAAAAAAATTGTGATGTCATATAACTGAAAATTTAAGACTCCTTTCTACGAAACTCTAGGATAGACAGACACATGAATGTGGCCTAGCGTATGTCATTAGTGCCAGACTCATTTATCTTTTGGAGATCTTTTTCTCCTTTACCCCAGTGACGTTGTGGAGGACAATGGGCACTGAAATCATAACAGGTAGTTCGACTTGACATATGTGGGAAGTGCTAGCCGCAGCGTTTTGAGACAACAAATTAAAAATGACAGCTATAATTTGGAAAAGTCATTTGGATTTTGGAATGAGATAAGCTTGTGAGATGAAAGAGTAAAGGCTAGAAAAATAGCAAGTCAAGGATCACAGTGGTTCAGGCAGGGGATGGACCTTTTTATATTTGGCAGGAAGAGGAAGGAATAAGTCTGAGAAATATTCTGAGAAGTTGACTGATATGGAGGAGACTGGCAGTTGTCTGATCCACATCAGTTTTTCCCTTTTTCATAAGCACTTGGATAGGCTCATGACCCAAGTTCCCTTACAGGTGTAGGAGTTACATGACCACATCCTTGCCAATGGAATCTAAGCAGAAATAATGTACGTTATTTTAGGCTTGGGGATGTACTTCGATCATGGTCTCTTTTTCCTTCGGTCTGGCTGGAACCCATGAAAATCCAGTTTTAACTGGACAGAAGGTGAAAGTGAAACGGCATGATGGAAATAACTAACGTCCGAAATAACTTCAGGGAATGGAGCTGCCCAACAGTCTGAAACAGCTCAAACTCCAAGTGAGAAATAATTTTTTCTCTTCTTTAAGCCACTGAATTATTGTTGGGCCTGTTTATTACAGCAGCCTCGCCTTACCCTAATGCAACAAGATACGGACTACAGCATTGAGGTAGTAGGAAATCAAGGATGATTCTCAGGTTTTGAATCTGAATGACAGATTCTGAATGAATCATGCATTCACTTACTTAATCACTCATTCATTAACCTCATTCTAATTTATCTTATGCTTACTTCATGCCATGTACTATTTTATTTGTTGGCTGTATAGCAGTAAACATGAGGCTTTCATGAAGCTTGTATCTTTGTGATGCGCTCAAATGACGTACAAATAAATGCACACTACAGTGAAAGCAGTGGTAGATACTATGAAGAAAAGTCAAGCAGATAAAAAAGGGGACAGAATTTGAGGTAGAGTGACCAAGTAAGACTTCCCAGAAGAGGTGACTTTTGAAGAGATGGTGAGCACCTGAAACAGTGGAAATAGATCATATGTGTACAGTATCAATTCTATACTGAAACTGTCTTTGAGTTTTAATGTGTCCTTGATGTGCAGAAAGAAATGGATCAATGCTAGAGAGGTATCTGTAAATTATTAACTTATATAACTTGGTGAAAACAAAAGAATCTCTGTAGAATAAAAAAAAAGCAAGAAGACACAAAGAAAACAGTAATTCATCAAAGATATGTTTGGAAGAAAAGTGACTGGAAAGGTATAAGGGAAAAAGAAAGACCTAGAAATGTGAGAAATAAGTGGAGAGATCAGGGTGGTGATGAAGAAAAATAAATGACAATAGAAATGTCTCAGGAACTGAAGCCAGAAGTCTTCAAAGGAGCAGGTATGAAAAGCTGTGCCCCATACATCAGAAAGATCAAGGAAGATAAGGACAGAGAAAATGCCTTTGAACTTGGCTGAATGGAGATCATTGGATACCATAAAGAGGCAAAGATGGAAGCCAGATTTAGAAGGGGAATTAAGGGGGAAATATTTTAAATATAGCTCATCTAACTCTTCACCATTGTTATTGGACATTTATTGAGTGCGGTGATTCTGTAGAGCGCTGCTCTGATAACCAAAGTATTCGCTGAGTCCAGTTACCAGGTTTGTGAAGAATGACTGAAGAACCAGCGTCTGTACTTGTGTTTTAGGAGGGCTCTGGAGGACAAAGTTACCGAAAATGTTTTTAACCCCTTTTGCTGTCTTGCTTTGCTGAGTTCAGGAAGACTTAAGAATCCACCATCTAAGCAGACAAACCAATTAGATGTTAAAATCCCAGAGGCTAGAACTAAGCTGTCAAAAGAAAGTGAGTACGGAGAAGTAATTATCCAGTAGTTACAAGAATCTAGGCAAAAACCTCAGAGAAAAAGCCTATTGGCATGCTGAAAAACTGTTCGAGAGGTTAACAGTTTGCTTAGTTTTGCAGACAGAAGGCTAGAATATATAATGTTTCATCAGAAAGTAATATTCTTTGGGCTGTATCATACTCTTGAAAACTCAGCTGAAAAGACTCTGAATAAAACAACAGTTTTGAAAACCACACCAAATAAGGAAAAAAAAAATCAGCTGGACTTTAGCAGCTCCAGTAGCAAGAAGCAACAGTCTTCATATATTTTGTACTGAAAGTCATCATCCAGCTGATGCTTTGCCAGTTGGAACACATTGGGAATCAGATGGTATATGGTTTGGCATCACAGAGGTGTTCGTGGCAAGACAAAGCCGGTGATAACACCTGCCATGATGTGCCCCTCATGGAAGGGATGCCTACCAAACATTTATAGTTTCCCTTAGTTTTACTTTGCTCTATGAGAAATGGTAGGGTGTATGTGTACCACTCTAGGTCTGCCTGTAATGCAAGCCCTCTTGGGGGGAAGTACAGACTAAATCTAGTAACACATGCAAATGCACTAGGTTAGTTATTATTGATAGTTAAAATAATTTTGAAAAGATTTAATTATCCCCTATCCAATACTTTGGAGTATACACAAGAAGATAAAAAAAAATCTTTGGTAGAGGTAGGAATGAATGGAGGAAGAAGAGAAAGGCTTACTTGATTTTGAGGGCCAAAGGAATAGAAAGAAAACACTCATCTAATGGGTAAGTGCACAAGGTGTAGTGTGGAGAAGTGTGGAAAGATAAAGCAAAAGACTTCAGTGAGGGCAGTCGAAATACTTAGTTTTGCAAATGTTTAGTCATGATGATTTCTTTAAAGCTCTTTTCCCCTAGAATGATAGGGATTCCATCTTTTTTTTCCTCCCTGAGCCCTAATTTTGGTATTATGTTAAAGTGCATCAAACAATAAAATGAAGACAGTTTCCTAATGATAAAGGTTTTAGTTATTCTTTTTGTGTGTGTGTGTGTAATCCAGAATCGGCATAGAAAATGCTTTCTAATATAATCTTTGATTTTTTTTTCCTGAATGAAATACCATTTGTGTTCATCTCATGCACTTTCTAAAATGCACATCATGTACAAATTATATTAATAGTGAAAATGTAATTCACCTCTTATAACTAGATTAATTTGTTATCACCTGGTATTAGCTGTTGTTTGTCAAAGTCTCAGTTGTTTTTGTGGGGAAAAAAATGCCACAGCCATCCAAACTACATGTGTTTTCAGGAGAGTGGCTTTCTGAAACCAATTGGTTAGAGAGAAAAACCATTTCTCTTCAAAATGAATGATGATAATTCTATTTTTATACTTGAGAGTTAATGAGAAGCGTTTTCTTCCCTACTGCCCACTATCTCAGAATGGCAGCCTGAATCACTCACTATTGCTTAGCAAGAATACACAAGCACATATTCTAGAAAGCTGTAGAGTTACGCAAAGGTCTTAGCTTTCTAAGGCACAAAGGCAGTGAAATGTCTCAGAAAGAAACATGGCAGAGTAAATTCATGACTGTTGGACACTCTACAAGAGTCCCCAGACCTCCTGGCATTGAACTAATTTGTTCTATAGCAAGCCGTGGGTAAGCCAGATGGGTGGCTAGATGACACCGAGTGCAAATGACAACTTTTGTGACACATTCTCCTGAGCTTAGGAATGTTCTAACTGTGCTTAGAGGTCTTAGGCTGAATGGATCAAGGCTTCTGTTCTGATCTGTAGCCTTTAATTTGTAGCACATATTCTTTTTAAAAAAATTCTTTTAAAGAAGTTTAGTCAGTTTACAATGTTGTGTCAGTTTCTGGTGTACAGCATAATGTTTCAGTCATACATACACATACATATATTCCTTTTCATATTCTTTTTCATTATAGGTTACTACAAGATATTGAATCTAGTTCCCTGTGCTATACAGTAGAAACTTGTTGTTTATCTATTTTATATATAGTAGTTAGTATCTACACATCTTGAATTCCCAATTTATTCCTTCCCACCCCCTTTCCCCTCTGGTAACCATAAGTTTGTTTTCTATGTCTGTGAGTCTGTTTCTGTTTTGTAAATAATTCATTTGTGTCTTTTTTTTTAGATTCCATATATGAGTGATAACATATGGTATTTTTCTTCCTCTTTCTGGATTACCTCACTTAGAATGACGATCTCCAGGTCCATCCATGTTGCTACAAATGACATTATTTTATTCTTTTTTATGACTGAGTAGTATTCCATTGTGTACACACACACACACACACACACACACACACACACACCCCACATCTTCTTTACCCAGTCATCTGTCGATGGACGTTTACGTTGTTTCCATGACTGGGCTGTTATAAATAGCGCTGCTGTGAACATTGGGCATAGCATGTATTCTTATATCCAACATGAATGGATATGAAGTAAGGGAAAGTCAGACAGGCTTTTGAATCATTAACACAGTTGAAGTTTGCTATCAGTAAAATAGTCATACATTTGAATAGTAAGTCAGTATTAGGAACCAAGAGTGAGGCAGATAAGCAATGGTGCTTCCTTCTCGTCACTAAAATGAGACTTACGGGCACATGGCTTTCTAAACTCTTTCACTCTAGCTATTATTTACTGGTTGTCTTCTGTGTACCAGGCATCAGGACAGATGCTCGTCTTAACATTGTTTGTCTTTCTCATCTACAAACATATAAGATAAATTCATTCCATATTGCAGAAGAGGAAGGTAACCTCCAGTCAAAAAAATTTGCCCAGTATCTCAGATTTCGTGGAAATGGACACAGTTATATTAAAATTGACTGCATGAGTAATTTGCATACCAAAACTTAATTTAGAAGTGCATAGTCACAAAGAAGTTTTTATTGTTGACATACAATGAAGGAAAACTTAAGAAGTTTTAAATGTTGCTTTTTGACATCATGAATAATGTTTTCCTTGAAAAGCAAACCCTCCATGTCCTCAAAAAAATGATACTGTTTAGGTGCAATGAAGTATTAGTGACGATTGTTGCCCTCCAAGTCCAGCTATATGGTACGGGTCCCTTTCAGCTTCTGGAATGTGCCATGTTTGTTTGGTTTTGTTTTTGTCTTCTTTTTGTCTGCCCCCCGACTTTGGCTCTCAGCAAAGGTTATTCCCTATGATGCACCATTCATCTGCCTAATCCCAACCAGTCCCTCAGTTTCTCAGTTGAGATGCCGGTTCCTTCTGCAAGAAGCCGAAGTCCTGTGGCCCAGCCTTGTGCTCCCGTGGCAGACGGCGCTTGCCTGCTTGCACGTTTGTATCTGCCCCTGGTCTGTAGGCCTCCAGAGTGTCTGTTTTCTTCAGCTTTGTATCCCCAGAACCAGCCCAATGCAGAGCAAGTACTCAAATATTTATTTACTGTATGTAAATTAGAGTATGAGTGACTATCAGGACTGCCAATGTCAGATGAGGACTGCGCCGCTTTATTCAGGGCTAATGGTGAGGGAGGAACAGAAAAGAGGGCCATTTCTCCAGAATGATTGGAATTTAATAAAATGGTGAGAGAGAGACATGCAATTTAGTGCTAAAAGACAGAGTCAGGCAGTACTCTTGGATATGAACACTCGCTGTTTGACCTGGGACGCGTTACTTAGCTTCTCTGAGCTCCAGTTTCCACACGTTTAGGAAAGGCTTGCTGGACTAGTTTGATGTGTTCCTGCTAAGCAATAAACCGTATTTGTGGGATTATTATCATATGATGTAGGGTGTGAGAAAAGTCTTACTCTCTTGAATGAACTGACTTGGTTCTTTGCATCTTTTTCTTTGTTCCCTGCTGAGATGAATGCTCAGTCTTTAGGTTTTTTTCTTGTTTTTTATATTTTCACATCTGTTTTCCTTTCTGTGGTTACAGTTTCTTCATGAGGACTTGTATACATACACTTCTGTGGCTTTCTTTCTGACTTTCTTTCACTGAGGAGAATCTGCAACATTAAAGGGAATCTAGCAAATGATTCAAAGACAGTTTTTAAAAATCATACCAGCCTACCTAGCACAACCCATTTCTTTTTGCATATAACTTGCCACAAGCACGAATTCTTACACTGTTATGATTATAACGTTGTTTTCTGCTGTTTCTGCTTAATATTCCGTAAGAAGTATTACACACACTTCCAGAATCAAAAACATCTTGGGAAAATGGCTTTGTTATATCAGTTGTTTGTTCCTTAAGCCTTTCTCTTTGGTTACCATTGCACCGTCTAAATGCAATACTCCATTTAACATTATTGGGTACGTTTCATTATTTCATCACATTTCCTGTGGCAAAGATTCCTAACCGTTTAATTACAGCAAAATATTCAAAAGGTTAATGAAACAACGCCCAGAGGAACGTCTGGTACAATGTACTAGCACAGGCTTATTGTGCCTGGCTTAAACCTGATCGTGTAAAAAGGACAGTGTGCACCTCTAGAGAGACTAGCAGCTCTGCCATCATCCGGATAAATGATTGCAGCCTTAAGCGGGCTGGCTCCCTTTATTCGAGCTACTGGTTGTAGAGCTGGGAAACAGAAGCCTGCATGGAGAATGAAGGCCCAGACTTTTTTTTTTTTTTTTTTAACGGAAATGTCAAGCTATGTGACTATGCCCGGCAGAAGACGACCCCCTGCGAGATGTGATAAGCCCCAGGCCTGCTCCACACACTACACTGAAAATGCCGTGGGAGGGCTTCCCAGGCTGATGGAACTAATGACGGTAATAGCCCTGGGGAACTTGTCTTTTTCCTCGCTGCGCACGTTCTCCACGTGTGGTACACTTTACACCTGCCACCAGGCTCGCACCTGGAATGCTGCGACCCTCTCGGTCCTGGTTCAGCTAGGTTGAATTCTCCTGTAAAGTAAATCTGACCTCTGATTTTCTTAATAATTCAGGATTATGCTAATGTTACTCAGCAACCAGTGTCGAAGCGTACAGGAGCACCGAAGAAAGCTTAAGCCCTTGTACTGGAAGCGTGACCAAGTTTTCCTTGCCTATTCGGTTAGAATTTTTTTTCCTCTGCATCATTCTAAGAGAGAAAATATCCACTGGGGAAAATGTATAATTTACATTATGCATTGTTTCCAGTTGTAGGACATCCTCTGTTTAAGAAGATACTGTCTCTTTCTTTTTAGTTGGTAAACAGATTTTCTACTGATGATTTATAAGAATACTAATGATAGGTCTGGGTATTTAATTCTGACTGTAAAGAATACTTAGATAGTTAAAGAGAGTGACAAAATAATTCCAGGAATAGATAAAAACAGACTTTACAGCAGTTTAATCTCATAAATGCAGAGTGCTTTCAGGAAAAATTTTAACAATAAAAACCCTGTTTTAGTGCAGGTTCCATAGCAAGAGTCTTCTCTTCATATCGTATGTATGCCTTATATTTTCTGTATTTTATGTAAAAAATAGCCGTATTATTAAAAGTATAAACATCTGAGCATATCTTTAGAAAAACATAAATGATCTTAAGTCTTAAGAAATGTTGTACTATATTAAAAGGGTAGGCTCTTCAAACCTAGTTCTCTGTGAATGAAGGGAGAATAAAAGTATCCCCACGAATTCGTATGTGAGATTCCCCCAGAGAGCAGGAGATTTTCAGCCATCATGGACGTATGAGAACCACACTATTGGCCTGAAGAAGTATGTATGCTCATTAGTGCAGATATCTGAATCATTCTGTCCAAATATTTGTAAAGTTATTTCTAAGTTATAAATAAACACTTAATTATATTACTTTATTCTTCAGTTTAAGCCCAGGAAGGTGCTAGTGACACGTTTTGTTTCAAGGACTAAAGATTGTGCACAGAAACACACAAATGACAAATTGTTTATGTTGGTTTGTAATTTATCTTTCTCACAAACAATGTATAGGTTGTAAATATTTTTCTCTAAATAATGCCTGTGGCTGTCATTGGTCAACGAAATGATAAATCATCAGCGATGTTCAGTCTCCCTCTTGCACTCTGACTTTTGACTCAGTTACTCAAACACCACACCAGTTTGTAGGCAGAAGAGTTTGCATCTCTAAGTACTGAGTCACCTCAGAATTTAACCATGGACTCAAGACCCCTCCATAAAACCTCATCTGTACCTCCTGGATGGATGGTACAGACGGGTTTATGAAAAGAATTTTTTTCTTCTGAACTTGGAATCCTAAGAGGTAGACACCTTGGCTCAGGGTAAAACCAATCAAATTAGGGAGGGAAAGACAGATGAGAGGGGAATGGCATGCTGAGTGTCCATCCCCAGACCATTCCCTTCTGCCTGGTCTGAGCCTTTAGGAAAGATTTCTTTAGGAAAAATAATGATCATCATTATCCCTGGATGCCAGAGGCCTGCTGGAGAGGCGAATTGTGACAGGTGTACTATATTGACCCTTCCTGGGCCACATCCCTTTGGGCAAGATTTGTGCACAGAGTGGAGCTTTCCGCCTAAATGACAGATCAAGTAGAGTGAGGTTGCTGAGAGCAGTTTAGCTTATGAGTTTGAGATTAAATGAAGGTGAAGTCTTTTAAATTTTACAAGCTGTTAAATATATGCATATATATACATATATATATTTTATAAATATATATATAATGCTTTAAGATATTTGACAAGAAAATTCCCCAAAGAACAGTGGTATGGTGTGATTTCAGCCGAATCTGTGATGGGTGAAATATCAGTCAGTTCATTTCACTGAATTAGTTGATAGCCCAGTAATGAGAAACCTACAAGGACACCCTGTTCATGGCAGGACCAAAGTTGACCATGCTGGCTATTTTTACCAATATCTTCCATTTATTGAGTCAGGGTCCTCAGAGGTGCCATCTTACACACTCCTCCTGACAACTCCAAATGGTCCATATTATTACAGAGAAGGAAGCTGAAGATCAGAGAGGTTCAGTATAGGGAAGGTTGTAAACATGAACCTAGATGTGCTTCACAGCAAAGCCCTCCACTCACTCATCTTATCTCTCATCCACTGAGCCACCCCCCCTTCCCTATCCCTTTCCCCAGCATTTGTGGTTTTACTTTCAATGGTCAGCAGATTTCTAAGAAAGTAGAGGTCTATAGAAAGAAAGAACGAGACATATGGGGGCTTGAATCCCATTTCTGCCAGTTGAATGACCTTGGGCAGTTACTCAACCTCTCCAGGTCTCACTGTTCTTCTCGATAAATCATGGATAATCCTAACTCACAGGAGACTGACTGAGAGAATCAGATAAACTGCTGAGCACAGCAGGCACTCAGTGAGTGCCAGGCGTTAATTTATAATGATAAACCTCCCAGTCAGAGTTTGAAAGGTTTTTTTTTTTTCCCTTTCCTTTGGGAATCTGAAGTAGAGGGCTTTATGAATACAATTCCCTTTTCTTTAGAAGCCTCATAAAATTGAAGCACATTTATCCATAAAGGCATATTTATTTACATTTTTATCAAACATGGCCTCTTAGGATATTCAGTACTTTTTGGACACAGTTATTATATGCAAAATAGTACTTTGAAATATTTTCCTTTAAACCAATTTCTTGAGTTTGTAAAAATGGTAAGCATGGCATTTTGATTTAGAAAGTAGTTAAGCTTTTAGAGCTGATTTAGCTGATTCTTAAGAATTGTCGATAGTCATTTATCTTGAGTTGCCTTCCTCTCTGTACCACCTCTTCTTGACAGGGGCTGCTTTGTATACCAAAGGTGCAATGGGGATGTTGGCTAGTCCTTTGGAGAAGAGCTTCCTGGATCAGTATTCTGTACACTGTCAGCTGTTATGCATTCATGGGTCCGTTGACTTCATATATGTTTATTGAACTCATAACAACGTCTAAATTCTGTGAGATTACAAAAGTATGCACAAAAGCCCTTTGACCAAAGCAGCTTACTGTTGAGTAGGGAGCTAAAGCTTTATATATAAACTGATATAAACCTATGCCAGGGGGAAAATCCAAGTTCACAGGAAGAAGGAATCACTTCAACTGAAGGGATTAGTCTTCACGGATGGGTGATTTTGGTACTTGGTTATAGAGTAGGTATGATTTGGATGAAGATAAGAGGAAGGCATTTCAGGTGGAAGAAGGAAGGAGTAAAATGGACACAGTCATGGGAATGAGGGCATGAGGGCCATGTGCAGGGAACAGCGAGAGGTCCAGCTCTGATGAGCACAGATCGGGCAGTGGTGGAGGGGTTCACCCTGAGTTTAAGGCAAATGGCCTGCGAAGCTTATTAAATGTCCATATTCCCAGGTCCCTCCCCAACCTTCCAGGAGTCTGTTTTAGTACCTCTGGGATAAAGCCCAGGAGTCAGCATGTTTATCATGGATCCTGGTTAATTCTGATGGAACCACTGAGAAACACCGGCAAGGCGGAGTCACTGGAAGTAATGGGATGGCTGGAGAGTTGACAAGTGGTTGTAGCCCAGGCTGCTTGTGCATCAGGATCACTTGGAGAGTTCCCTATTTCTTCTTCTTTCCTTCCTTCCTCCCTTCCTCCCTGCATTCCTTTCTTCCTTCCATTTTTTTTTTCTTTTTCCTCTTCTCCTCTCCTCCCTCTCTTTCTCTCTGTCACCTGAGCCCCAGGCCAATTAAATTACAACTCCTGAGAGTGAATCCTTTGTGTCAAAGTATATATTTTTCACTGTTTATTATAGGCAAACTTAAATCTATATAAAAGTAGGCAGAACAAGATAGTGAATGCCCAGGCTCCCATCCCATCACCCAACTTCAGCAACTGAAAAGTCACTGCCAGTCTCATTTCACGTGTACCCCTACCACCCTCCCCATCTTCTATATTATTTTTAAACAAATCTTGGGGGCACTATGCAATTTCATCCATAGCATTTTGGCTTCTATCTCTAAACAAGTGCCATGAAACCTTACTTTTTAATATCATGAAATAGCCAGTTGTGTTTTAATTTGTCACTGTTTCCTCAGTGTGAGTGTGTGTGTGTACAGTTTTCTACAGATTTTTTGAATCAGGGTTTTGACGAGGCCCACACATGAAGGTCAGCTGGTCTGACTCTTAATCTGCGTGTTCTCTCTCCATTTCTCTCGCTAGCTCTCTTTTTTGTTCAAGAAACTATTGTCCTAAAGAGTTTTCCCCACTCTGCATTTTGCTGTTTTCATTCCTATGGTATCATTTGTCATATTTTCTGGTCATCTATAGATAGATCCAGAGGTTTTATAAGATTAGGTTTCAGTTGTTGTTTTTTTTTTCTTCAAGATCAGCTTTCTAGGTCGTGATGTATTTATTCTTCCATTAAGAGCAAAATAATATCTGCTTTCTCTCTTACTAAGATTTTTGCAACCACTGATGAGCACTGCCTCAAGCGATTAATTTAATAGAAATTGCAAAATGATGGTATTCTATATTCTCTTCATTACCTTGCTGGAATACCTCTGTAAAGAGACATTTCCTTTCATCTACCAGTTGCTTCAAAAGTGGCACAGTTTAAACAGGAAAGGCAGGATACATGACTCTTTCTCTTATTTACCAGTTTTCAAAATAATGAATTTGTTCATTGGCATCGTGCAGTGAATTCAATTCTTTAACTGATTTGTTTATTTAGTGTTACTATGAATTTAGACATGTTTGGACTATTCCAGTCCATTGCAACATTACTGTTATTGATTCTCTGATTGTTCTTTCTTTGCCTGGTGGGAAACTCTTCAATTTGGGTCCAGAATTCTTCTGACATGACCCTAATGGTATTTGAAACATTATTTACTTCCTGGTATGACAAGATGTCCCAGGGTCGTCATGTACATTTTCTGTTCCAAACCTGCAATCAGTTACTTCTCCGAGGAGCTCTGATATCTTTTAGTGGGAAACCATATTTTAAGATTACAATCTGGATACTAGTGGTTCTCATTGCTATTAGCCCATGTTTCTAAGCCTTCAAAATGGAAAGAGCCAGGGGAGATTTTATTTTTAAGATCCTGTCACATCACAGATTTATACTGATACATTCCATTCAAACCCAGCACTACAGGGGTCTATTCTATGTTGGTATCTTCTTTCCCCCAGGTTTCCCCCAAATCCCTGTTTTCAATGATGATGATATGTGTGTGTGTGTGTGTGTGTGTGTGTGTGTGTGTGTGTGTGTGTGTGTGTGTGTGTGTGTGTGAGAGAATTCCATGGATTGGCAGGGTGCTCTGTTTGGGCTGGCTTCACTGACCCCTATATCCATGGTGAGCTGGCAGGCTGGCTGGTCTCATTTAGATCACTGGCTGGCTGGCAGGCTTTTGCCTAGAGGCTATCTGATTGTTGTCCTGTGTCACCTCACTTCTCCTTGGGATATTTCATCGTTCATCCTCCAGGAAGCTAGCTTGGGTTCTTTTCCATCCATGGTGGTATCAGGATACCAAGTACTATAAGAGGCAAGTCCCAAGGTACACATGTTTCTCAAGCCTCTGCTTGTGTCATGGTTGCTAAGGGTTCATGGGCCAAAAGAAACCACAGTGACAACCCTGATCCAAGAGGTGGAGAGACAGACTTTAGGTCTGGGAAGGGAAGAATCTACAGCTACTTTGGATATCCCCACCTGGGATATGTGTAAAAGAGACATGCGAATAAAGTCATCTACTTCTTACAGCTTTTAGTTCCAGTCTCTTACGTGGTTGTTAATTTCCACCTCTGTGTCTTTTCACATGTCCTTTCCTAAAATGTTTTTTTATCCACATGGTCCATTTTGAGTTCAATATCCTCAGCAAAACTTTCCCTTACCAGTATTTCACTTATGAAAATTTCTTTGGTATTTCTAGTTTTTACCTTGGTGAATGCCTTTTAATTATACACTATTTTACATTTTTGCATTATTCTCTAAATTCTTTATGTATACTTCTCCTGAATTCTCACCTAATTTGTCTTATTTTTCTGTTGTAATCTTCAATGAATTTAGAATAGTACTAGAATCTAAGTTCTCTATAAATAATTGTTACTTGAATTCTGGATTGACAAAGAGAATCCTTCCAAAATTCAGTATTACCAAAATCCTCTTTGTTTCCCAGAGGATCAGTCCAATCATGATTTGCCATGTCTAAAGACAATAGTTAAAGAAATGTGGTGGAGTTTGATACTACCTGTGTTTAAGTATTTTGGAAATTGGATTGAATGCGTTAAAAATATTTGTAATTGTGTTTTCTCAATGGCTTTACACATGCAGTAATACCAGTCATAATAAGACCTATTCAACACCCTTGCTAAGCCATGTGTATGTCTGAGGAGGGGTCTTGCAGTGGTCCAAGTAGTAAAACAAAGCAAAACAAGCAACAGAGACTGTGATGATCCAGAATGTGTCATTGGGAGACCTCCTTCAATTTCCCTAAGGACCAGTCCATATCGCAGAGATCTCAGGGAGAGTTGGTGGTGTTTGTGAGAGGCAGAAGAATAAAGATGAAGGCTAAGGGGAAAGGTGGAAGAGAGGAGATGAAAGTAGTGCAGTGCCGGGACAACGACGTCAACTTACACCTCCTAGCCCTGAGTTAGCGTCCCATGAGCTGGAGAATGGTACTTAGGAATTCTCAGAGGAGGAAGAACGAAGAAGGCCTTTCCTTCTCATCCTTACTGAAAACTTCAGAGACAAATGAAGGCAAGGGGAGAAGATGCAATGAGAGAAAAAGCTAGGGTGGGTATCATTCTAGGTCCTGGAAGAGAGAAAGAAGGGGAGATGAAATGGAATTTGTGCAAAAGCCTCTTCTTTTAAGCCAGTAGTGATCTTTGCACCATGGTCGGAGAGATCTGTACCCAATTATGGGTGAACTAAATTTGAATTAAAATTGCCCATAAGGTCTGGCTCTAATAAAATTATTGGT
This sequence comes from Camelus dromedarius, assembly GCF_036321535.1. Taxonomy (NCBI): domain Eukaryota; kingdom Metazoa; phylum Chordata; class Mammalia; order Artiodactyla; family Camelidae; genus Camelus; species Camelus dromedarius. The sequence goes on from NC_087438.1 coordinate 32,818,106, forward strand.
GAAATGCTCAGCCATTTGGAGGTGGGTTGGTGGGGATATCATAAATTTTGAGTGTTTTTGAATAAAGAGAGATATGCAGAAATTTCATTTTGTTTGTCTGGAGACTGTCAAGTTAAACTAAAGTGAACCTCAAAAGTCTACATTGATATCCTATTTTAAAAAAGGACTACAAAGGAGTTAATATGTATATATGGAAAGACATGAGACTTAGCAAAATGCATGGCAGTTCATCAGTGAGATTGATACTAGTGAAGAGAAGTCTAATGGAGACTATCATTGTCAATAATTGTTGAGGACTGCTTGTCAACAGACTGGATTGTTTGTCATAGACATCAGCAAACTAAAAGTATCTGGATCTTGAACTTACTGTATCCGTTTTAAATATTTATGTAAATATATATGTGCACATATGTATTTTTAATGAGACTAATATTTTCCTGTGCTACAAAGTTTCAGGATTTTTCTATTAAGGCCTGAAATCTCTTTACTAAATGGTAGAACTTATCATGACATTTATATACTCTAACATCCAATCATCCTGGTTTTAATGAAAATATTTTCCTTAAATATTTTGAAAGTAAAGCATCTTCACTGAATCAAAACTGACATTTTAATTTGAACTTTCCACTCTGGAAAGAGTTTGCAGTCAAAATTTGTCATTAAAAAAACTCAACGAAATGAAAAATAATGATATGCTGGCTTGCTCCTACAAGCATCTGGAGCAGAAATGCTAAAGATACTATATTTTAATGCTCAGTTGGCTTCTTTTACTGCCATGCAGGGATTAAGTGGGAGGCAGCTCTCAGTGCAGTGGAAAGGGCCATGGCCTTAAACTCAGAAGAACTGCGCTGAAGACAGAGCCTTGTCACTTATCAGTGAGATAGCTTTGTTCAAGCAACTTAGTTTCTTCATCCTTAAAATTGGGATGATAATGGATATGTCACAGAGGCTTCAGACAATATCATATGGAATAGTGTTACACCCAAAATCTTATGTAAATGTGAGATTATTAAAAGATATATTTTATACATTAATAAATGGTCTTGTTTATCTTCAGGTTCTGTAAAACTCAATATACATTTGTTTCAGTTTTCTTATTGCAAAACCAATACACGGTGAAGGTTAGAAAGAAACAAAATTAAAATAAGCTAAAAGAAATAACTGAGAATCATCCATTCCAAATAATTATTATCACATATTTATGTCATTTTCATCTTAGTTTTCACTCATGCATATAGTATTTTGAAGTATAGCCTACTATTGCAGCATAATGTACAATATGTAGTATGTTCCTTTTCCCTGAACTTTATACTATGATCATGTCTTTATGACAATGCATGTACTTTACAGGATTGCATGTGACAATATATACTCTTTCATGTGAATGAACCATAATTGTAATTTACTTACACTCTCCCTGTTGAGCCAAACTTCAGAATATTTCGTCTCTCAAAGAGACGGGTATTCTTTTTATATTAGTCCGTGTACACATTCACTAGCATTCCTGGATGAAAGAGCAAACAGCATTTTGTGCCTTTCGATGTAGCTTGCCAGCTTACCTTCCAGGCAGACTGACAGTTTCTACTCTCCCCAGTAGTGTGTAAAAGAGCCTGTTTCCCCACATCTTTGTCAACACTGGTCATTACAATAATTTCAAAAAATTTCAAGGTCATAATTGAAAACATCATCCCACTCTTTTAAATTAGCGTCTAAAAATGGACATAGTCCAGTTGTAATTCTTCTTTTTGAACTCCTTGTTCATGACTTTGGCCCAACCTTTTCTTACTAATTTTTAGATCTTTATACATTAAGGTTATCAATCCCTTGTAGTATATGTTATAAATATGTTTTTTCCTCATTTTTTAATTTGCCTTTGAATTGCATTTATGATGCTTTTTTAAAAAGTTATGTATGCATTTCTAATTCATAGGTAGTAATACATTTTCAAAATAATTGATGCCTTTTAAATGTAAAACTTTAAAAATAAATAATTTTTAAGTGAAAAATAATTTAAATGAAAAATCATTCAAAATTGTTTTATCCACCTCTTTGCTTCCTTATACAAAATATAATGGATACAGTAATATAATTTGCCTCCTATACAAAATATAATGTATACAGTTATATAATACTTTTTTTTTTTTGGTCTTTAAAACAATCTTGCAAAATAGTTACTGTTATCTCCTTTTACAGGTGGGGCCACTGAGGTTGTAGAGATAATAAATAATAGACCTAGTTTATAAGGGGTAGACCTTTGATTTAAAGATAAGACTAGACCCACTGGTTTTGATAGTATACTCAACACACTTCTATCGTGTGTTCATGATCTGAGGCCCTCAAGTCTACACAATGTGCAGGGCTTTATTGGGGATTCATGCTTATTTCTTTTTAAGTTTTTATATATGATTCCTCTATTTCAGCAAAGTAACTTTAAACATATCCTACTCTCAGCTTACTTGCGTCTGACTTGGCAACAATAACAAACACAGTTGACCCTTGAACAGCTCAGGGGTTGGGGGTGCCAACGCCCCACACTGTTGAAAATCTGCATATAATTTTTGACTCTCCCCAAACTTAACTGCTACTAGCCTACGGTTGACCAGAAGCCTTACCTATAACAAACAGTTGATTAACACATATTTTGTATATTATACGTATTATGTATTGTATTCTTACAATAAAGTAAGCTAGAGAAAAGAAAATGTTATTAAGAAAATCCCAAAGAAGAGAAAATACATTTCCAGGACTGTACTGTACTTACTGATACCATAAGTTTACATCATCTGTTTACAAGACAGGTTGTCTGTCAGTACCTACATCAATATTGTCTTATATGATTCAAAACACTGAGGATATTATAAGTATTACTAACACAAGACATCAAAGGTGAAAAGATACTGTGAAAAAGAAATTCACATTTATTTACAGTTTTAACAATTCATACATTGATAACCAAGAAGCAGCGATGTGATTGCATTATGGTAGCCTAAGGTAATTGATACGATTGTTTCAGTATAGCCTAGCCTATGTGCTAATGAACAAATCATTACAAAAATTTTATGACATACAATACTACAGTCATACTCATAATGTTGTAGCTGCCAGAACAGAAAACAGAGTTGAAAAATTGGTTATTTGGAAAGAAACGAACCAGGGCAGCTCTGAGGGTCCAGGAAGCAGGGATTTCCATCACCAATGAAATAATTCAACTCCAACTGTTTGCTGTCTTTGTTTCCTTCTGCCAAAGAACTATAATCTGGATGTGTTAGATCATTGTGAGGTGATAAGAGCTTACTTGTGTCTTTCCCAGTCAGGAGCTCAACTCATCAAAGATTTTAGTGTAGTCTGGTTTTTTTTTTTCCTGTCATATTCAGGCCCTGTGACCAGAAAGTCATCTAAAAGAGCTTAGAGTCAAAGATCTGAACTGTAATGTAGTTGGTTTATTCAACAGCTTGATTGCTCTTCCTGACTTTCTGCCTGGTCATCCTGGCTGTGTGCTCGCCCAGTCTGAGGTCATGAGCACCCACCTCTCTGCCACGTTGGTTTTGACTGCTTACCAGTCTATCCCTATGGCTAGGATCTGTCATATCTTGATCTCCGACGTAATTCCATCATTTTCTTAGTTGTTGGCCCCTGTTGTTGCGCCATCAATTTGCCAGGCATAGCCGACTATACCTGACTCCCAGCTTGGGTTTAATTTGATACTTCACTACACATATCATATTGTTTGCAATCTTCACCCCTCCTCTTCTTCTAAACCAAACCCCAAAGGTCCAAAGTTTGTTGTTTAAATGTTTACACATGTGTTCTGATCAGTAAAAAAATGGAGATGGTATAGCTGTGGAGTGTGGAGCCAGTCTGTCTGGTTCAAATCCTAGTTCCACCTCTTACTGTTTGACCTGGAGGAAGTCACTTCAATTCTTTGTGTCTTAATAGTCTCATCTATAAAACAGGGATCACAGTAGTACCTAAGATTTGGGATTTCTGTGAGGATTAAATGAGATCCTTTGTAGGTTAGTTTTGGATTTTCTGTTTGTGATTGATGTCTCAACATTTACACTACAGAATAATAATTGTGTTAAGTTTAAGGGCTAGCCAGTGTGTGGTGTACACCTGTGTGTTTGAAACAGGAACAGTATAAAAACTAATGGAATGGTGGTTTTTATGTAAGAATTCCAAGTTAGAATAGAATTATATTCAGATTTTTTTTTTTTGATTTCTCCTTTCTCTCGGGAGAACACAAGGTTACACTCCTTGATGTCAGTCTATTGAAAGTCATAATTTTTGTATATTAATTTCTGCCTATTTTAGTGGTATACCATCTCACTGAAGCAAATGTGATGCCTGTAAGGAACCTCCACACGTTGTAGCCTTCAAGGATGATCCTCTGTTGTGTTATGGTTAGATGTCTGGCAGAAAAGGGCTAAGTTCTGAAGGGGTTTCCTTCTCTCCTGCTGGATCCACAATTCTCATGCATATAATTGGAAATTTTGCCTCCAGTAAATGTGGAATAAACATCTTGAACCAAACTGCATGTGGGAGATACAAGAGAAGTTTGGGCAGTTATACAGGCAGTGCAGATACCACCTCTACTTGGCATGTGACTAAATTTATAGGTGATTCAAAAAGGCGTCTGTGTGTTTTAATATTTTCTCGCTTTTTGCCACATCTTATATGGTTACATAGATTTCCTCTTATTATTACAACATTATTGTTACTCTGTACTTTTCTAATTATGATGATGATGGATAATGACAGGTGCTGTAAAGTGTACTCTATTCTCAATGGACTGCTGAAGAGGAGCAGCCATGGGGTGCACAGATAGGATGCTATAGGGGACCTTTGAAGCACACACACCATGATGGCAGAGTCCTTGGTTGCTAGGAAGCAGCACCACAAACAAACCACTCTCAAACTGAAGGAAATATTATTACTGAGTGTGTGTCTGCGTGTGTGTGAGTGAGACTGTAGACTAAGTAGCCACAAAATATAGCAAAATCTAAATTAATCTTGAAAAAAATGCCGTCATCCTTGTGCTAGATTTGTTTTTGGCAGACTCAAACAGTAGGATCGGTACTCTCAACCACTGCATTTCTCATGGTATAGACTTAAGGTGAGCATTATATTCCAACAGATTTAATGGCCACTTTCCACATCATATCATTATTTAAATATTTAAATTTTATGTATTTAACATATATGCCACATATGGAGGTTCCTTAAAAAAACTCAAAAATAGACTTACCATATGATCCAGCAATCCCACTCCTGGGCATATATCCAGAGAAAACTATAATTCGAAAAGACACATGCACCCCAGTGTTCACAGGAGCACTATTTACAATCAGCAAGACATAGAATCAACCTAAAGGTCCATCGACAGATGACTGGATAAAGAAAATGTGGTGTATATCTATATATACACACACACAATGGACTGTTAGCCATTAAAAAAGAATGAAATAATGCCATTTGCAGCAACATAGATGGACCTAAGGATTAGCATATTAAGTGAAGTAAGACAGACAGAGAAAGACAAATATCGTATGTTATCACTTATATGTGGAATCTAAAAAGAAAAATGATACAAATTTTATTTACAAACCAGAAATAGACTCATGGACAAAGAAAACAAACTATGATTACCAAAGGGGAAGGAAGGGAGGGATAAATTAGGAGTTTGGAATTAACAGACACACATTACTATATATAAAATAGGTAAACAACAAGGACCTACTGTATAGCACAGGGAACTACATTTGATTTCTTATAATGAGCTGTAATGGAAAAAAATCTGAAAAAAATGTGTATGTATATATATAACTATTTATTGCTTTGCTGTACACTGGAAACTAGCATGGTAAATAACTACATTTCAATAAAAAATAAAATTTTTTAAAAAGCTAGAAGATTTGAAAAAAATGTCAGTGTCATTTAATGTCACCTTGCCTGGTGCAGGGCTCTGTGCTTGCGTGGTGAGTTGTCCAGCGGCTCACTCTGCAGCCTGAGCTGGTTGAGGTTTCCCACAACTTGGAGGATTATCTCAGTGGGCGAGCACAATGGGGACCCATGAAATAGACTCTGGGAGACATGATCAGAGCTGGAGTCAACCCAGACACCATAGTTTTGTTCTTGGTGTCAGTGTCCTAGAACCAATATAAATATCTAGAGTCTCCCAAGCTGGCTGCCTTGGTGGATCTGCCAGCTTGAGAATCTGGGTAGTTGAAGTCTGAGACAAAGCCAGATGCCATTGTCACTACAGAGGTCTCTTCTCACTCCTATTCTTCCTCTCCCTGGAGCATTACTGTTCCTTGGAGAGTCACCGGGAGCTCCCACAAGTATGCGGGAAAGGCCTACCATCTGGTTCTAAACACAGTTCTTACCTGTTTGACAAAGGTTTCACTGGAAAATAAAAAATGTTTTGGGAAAAAATGTAAAAATTTTGAAATTAGATAAATTCAAAAGTCTATCCTAGCTTTTCTTGTGGTAATTCCATCATTTTCCTGGATTTAAGGCCCTATTCCTTGGCTGTCAATGTTCCTAGGTTTTGAGGGGTGGCCCTACTTGTCTTGTACGGCAGTGGACAACCGAGAGAGAGCCTTTTTGAGAAGTGGGTTGATTTAGCCCTTGACTGGTAACATGCTTGTACATGACATGTGATTTTTGTTTTGCTGTGACCTCTTGTACATACTCCTCACATCACAGATAATTGCAGTATTGTGTCATCTAAGTGGATTCAACTAAGTAATAATAAAAATGTGTGCTCTCTGATATATGATACAGATAACTATAATATATGTTTGTGCCTTAACATGCCCTAAGCATCTGTTGTACAGAGAGGAGGGAGTAGGTAGTGTCCTATTAGGTCTGTAATTTTCTTTAGAAAAACTTGCGTTTTCCAGCATGTTGGTTGTGATCCATATATATTAATTTTCTAAAAAAGAATAGGATTGTTTTGTCTTCAGTGAGTAATGCATTTCCTGGCACATAGTAGGTGCTTAATATATGTTGAGTGAACAAATATGTTGTCACTTTATTTTATTTGGGGGATACACAAAAACCATTGTATACGATTATGCCAATTTTATAATTTAAGCAAAACAAATAGAAAAGTAGACTGACTGATAAAAATGAGTAAAATGGGAAGTAGAAAAAAACATTTGGGTGATTCAAGAAGAAACTCCCATTTTGATTCAATCTATCTTTCACTACAAAGGTAATGAACAATGTTATGTATTTATCATGATTTTCGTCATTTTGAGGGTACGGAGATATAAACTGTGATCTATTACAACAAATATTTTATAATCTAGTTTTATGCAATTGCCTAAGTCAACTGTGTTAAGAATAATTTTTGCTTGAATGATTAGAGTAATTATTTCAATATAATGATCTCAATGAAAACCTTCATGGGTAATCTCTGAATTGGCTTCAGTTTTCTTTTTGTATTGGTGCGCATCACACTTTGCTAGGCAGACGGTAAAGGAGATTTTGCTCACTTAAACTAGACCAGTTCATGCATCTTCATTTTCTTTTAGATTTAAAATGTCTTACTGACCCACATCTAGTGGATGTGGGTTTCAAGTTGTTGTTGTTGTTTTTAGGTAGGGGTTATGAATTAAACCATGTTCTTTTATAGTTTCCATATGTCCCTTGGTATATATTGATAAGATCCTGAATGGGAATAAAGTTGCCACCAAAAGCTGTTATTGCTGTATTTTCTGTCTGTGAAAATAACTGTATTTTCAATGATAGCATTGACTTTGTTAATGTGTGCTCTTGAGAACGTCTCTATAGCCCGGTCCTACATAATATCCCTCTTATTCTCTGTCTCATCTGGGAATGAGACCCCTCTTCCTGTTCCTTTTTCGATGGCTGGAACAGAAATGTGAGTCCCTTAATTCATGAATAAGTCAGAATGACTTATGTGTTTCTTTCATATATTAGGATTTAAAAAATATATAGTTGTGAATTTTACTCATCTGTTTCATATCAGGGACTTCTGTGGCATTCTCTTACTTTTCCTGATGTTTAAGGGGTGAGTACTGGTGATTTTAAAAATTGTTTTAAATATAAAATTATATTTAATCATGTCACAAATGATAGAAACACTTTGCATAACTGTTCAGTTTCACGTATGGCCAAATGTGAAGAAATGATCTACTGCTATCTTGTTTATCCTCCACATTTTTGAACAACTAATCTGCTGAATCTTCCATATTTACAAAAAATAGCAAACATTGGGAAATGTTATTTTAGAAAATTCTAATGCACCTTTAAAATATCAGTCTTCTGAGATAAATTTATACTCAGTAAAGTGTACCCATTTAAAAACTATGCTTCAAAGAGTTTTGAAAGGTTTATCTACTCATGTAACCACTACCACATCAAGATATAGAACATCATCATCCCAAAAGTTCCCTGCAGCCCCTTTGCAGCAACCACTGACCTACCTTCTGTCACTATAGATTGGTTTGCCCTCTCTCAATTTTTAAATAAATAGAATCATATAATACGCAATCTTTTGAGTCTGGTTTCTGTCACTCAGCATATGCTTTTGTGATTCATCCATGATATTCTGCATATCAGTAGTTAATTTCATTTTATTTCAGAATAGAATTGCATTGTGTGGATATACCACTATTTGTTTATTTATTCACCTGTTGTTGGACATATTTCCAGTTTTTGAATATTATGAATAAAGATTCTACAAATACTTGTGTATAAGTTTTTGTGTGTACACACTCAGAACTACAAGACAATGCAGTTAGAGAGTAAAAGATATAAAATAAACTAGTATTTCTAAGAACTTCACACGCAAGAAATAGAGTTAGATTAATAATAATTGTCAATGACACAAAGTGATAAGTTCTATAACAGAAGTATTAATAAAGTGTTGGAGAAGAATGGAGGAGGAAGCTATAAGGTTACACAAAGTCTCTGTGTGAATATGTCTTCATTTCTTCACGTAAACATCTATGATTAAACTTGACGGACTGTGGTCACCATGAAACTGTGCTTTTTGTGCCTCCTTCTGCAAGGAGCATGGTGACTGACAGCTCTAGCTGTCACCCCTCTGTCTCCACCACCATTTGCACAGAGGCCATGTCACCCACGACTTCCCGGGCTTCCTAGCCACGGATTTAGCACAGCAAGGAAACTAGAGGGAACCCATGTCTGTGAGACATGGGACTCCTCCAATGGATGGGTTTGACTTGAGTGCTCCCGACCTCATCTTTCTTGGAGTTGTACAATAGTTCAAGACTCTTTCTACCAATCCTTTCTTCCTTCCCCCTCTCGTTCATAGAAGTCAGACCTGCATCATGGTTTGAAGGGTAGGGACCTGCTTTGGGTCCCACCCCTTTTTTGCTCATGGGTGCTTCCCCCAACAAATTTCTTGTATCTCTAAACCCAGTCATAGCATCTGCTTCTTAGGGACCTAAACTAGTAACATGTGCATCATATCATAAGTATATGTTTAAATCCATTATAAACTGCAAACTCATTTCCAAAGTTGTGGTAGCATCTTACATTCTCAGTGGGAACACATGAGAGTTCCGGTTGTTCCACACCTTCATCAACACTGAGTACTGGCAACCTTGCTCTGTGATCACATATAGATACTGTGTCTCTGACTTTATTAGCTTAGGTTCTTAATCAAGACTGAACTCATTCCCTTTGAACTTCTGTTAGACATGAATTTAACAGATATTAAATAATATATCCACATTTTAAGTTAAACTAAAAGCTTAAAATTAAAGGAACAGAAGAGAGCCATATTGAGTTATTGACAGAAGATTTCCATAATCTATTTTTAGCAAAATGTAGACCCAAATGGGGGTGGCTACCCTCAATTAATTTTATGAATACCAGGTTTTCACAGTCTTTTTATTTTATTCTTTAACTGTGATTTTCTTTATTCTAGTGGGTGTGTAGTTTTATCTCATCATGGCTTTAGATTTGCATGAATTGGATGACTGAAGATGTTGGGAAATGTTCTTCTCTTTGAATTTTATTTAATACTTGGTGTGTACTTTTGTGAAAAACTTTACTGAGAAGCAACAGATGGCAATAATGAGAGGTTGAAAGAGAGTGAAGTCCAGAGAAGAGCAGAGGTGGGGTGAGGGTGGAGAAAAGAAACAATAAATAATGAAGATATTTATGGAATTCCAGTCCTTGGATTGTCTTTTGTTTCCCTGTTGTTGGTTTGGGAAATCTAGATGGTTCTAGTGCTTGCGCTTTGTTGATTATGAATAAATGTATGAATCTAAGGAAGTGGTATGTGTGAATTCCAATAAGCAATTAAACAGTGCAGGTTATTCATTTTAAGAATATAATAACTAGATATTAAAAAGATAGAACAGACTTTTGGGCTTCAAAAAGCTAAAATTTTACTTCTCTTCAAAATGTAAATTTCCATTGAAGTTTTCATAGAAAAGTTGCCAATAAATATATTGGCTCTGAGGTCAAATAAAGACGTTGTGACTGTGACTTTATTAGCCCAGCTTCCTAATCAACACTGAGCTTATTCCACTTCAACTTCTGTTAAACATGAATTAAACAGGTATTAAATAATAATATCAACATTTTAAACCCAATTAAAGCTTAAAATGAAAGGAACATTAAAGAGCCATATTGAGTTATTGACAGAAAACTTCCAAAATGTAGTATTGGCAAAACACAGATCCACCCAATCAGGGCTGGCAACAATGAATTTTAGAAATACCAAGTTTTCATGTTCTTTTCTTCACAGAGCATATGCATTTTGATTGCAACACATCTCTCGGAGAGTCTTTCATATGTAAATCAATACAAGAGAATTTCTGTCTACATGCTAGCGTGACATTGTGTAGTTTTAGACACTATGTCTTGGTGATTACCACGTAATTCAACTGCCACATAAATTATCTTTATAAATAAAACTTTGCATACATATGCAACATCTAGAATGGAGCAATAAATTGGTCTTGACTCCTTGTCTCCAGTGGCGCCACTTCATCGCTTCCTTTAGCAAGTTGGGACTGAGGGCACATTGGTGAACGCCTTTGTCTAATCTCCTATCATGATGCACCTCATATTTCAATATCCAACTGGTACAGTTGGCCTTTGGAGGAAAGAAAAGTTCAGTTTCCTGCATGTCAGTCTTTTTACTTTCCTGCCTACAGCAAACTTGAAAAAAAAAAATTTACTTGGGAGAAATGTTAAGCAACCAAACCTTTTACAAAACATGTCAAGATTAATTGCTAGTTTCACTCATGAGCTATGTAGACTGTTTCCTAAAATTCTCATCTTATTAGATACAATGATTCATATTCCGTTTCTTGGCAAAACATCTGCTTCTTTGCAGATATCCCCATCAATAATGTAGGCAGTGATGGGGTTCTGCCAACACTGAACTCACTTAAAAATACAAAGAATAAAAGCCTTTCAAGAACCTCTTTGGTCTTTGAGACCTTAGACTTTAAATATTTGGTCCTTTGGTGATTCAGAACTCTCATTCTATTTAACCATATTGCAAAAATGTACTGAATCTCAAAACTGTTTTTATTCAACCCAAATTGGAAGGCTGTTCATATGAGTTACTGAGCATTCTTTACTCGTATTCTCTTCTGTGACTTTGCACTGCTAATCATGAGGCTTCTATGTCTTGAAACAATTTCTTGGTCTTTCCTTCATGTAATGTTACTATGTCAGAACCTGAGACTGGCCGTTTCAACAGCCGTTCTCAACTCCCTTTTCCCTTACCGCATCCCACCATACCACACGCTTTCTTAACTCGCCTCATGTCTAGGAAAGGTTGTGTGATTTAGTTCCGGCAGATTAGAAACCTGTAAAATACTGTTGTGGGTTTCCTGAAAAGTTTTTGCTTTCCTCATACAAAGAAAAGACCTGGCCAGAATCACCCTGTCATGAAGTGGATATGATGTTGGGAGTTGTAAGAGCCAACTTGTGACAATGAGGTGACAAGCTGGAGAATCAGAAACGAACTGCTCCTGACATAGCGGGGCCTCTGAACCACTGCCAAAAGCCTCCCCCGTCTCCAGATTTCTTGTCCTGAGGGAAAATTATTCCCCTACTTATTCTAGCCACTCTGTGGCAGGGTTTCTTATCTCTGCAGCTACAAATAAACTGATACGATTTGGTAATAGAAGTCAGCTTTACATTTGGACCCCAAATGTCCCACTGAATTGAGAGGGAATCTTTCATCTGAGGATAGATCTAAGGAGCAGTGAAATAATAAAGTAGATTTTATTTTTAACATTCTTCAGACCAACCTTTATGAGAGCTAATACTGGGTTAGTGCTAAAACTGGGGCTTCATATTTGCAGCAATGATGGAAGCCTGTTAAACTGTAAACTTTTTAAACAGTCATTAAAGGTCTTCTCTTCCACCACAGGGGTATCAACTCATAGTTTCCTAGAAAAGCAGTATGAATTCTGACCTCTACTTTTTTTTTCTCATGGTTTCTTCTAGATGACATATCTGCTTATTTGCTTTGTTCTTATTTCTTCCTTTGTTTCAAAACCATCCAAGTCCCACCTTATGTGTTAGTAGCACTGACCTGACACACAGATCACAATGGTCAGTCCATCTCCTGACATAGCCTTGCTTGCTCGACCATTAATTTAGCATTTTTCAGATTGCCTCTCTTAGAGCTCTTTATTCTGTTATATGTTTTGAGTCTTCAACTAGATCAGATACCTCTTGAAGAATGTGTTTTATACCGAATATGGCATGGACAGCACCTTCCTCGTGGTAGACACGCAATAAATATTTGCTGAATTTATGTGCGTTGGTACAGATACTCCGAATTTTTATTTAGTCAAGCCTTTTGTACAGCTACCACCATGCTATTCAAGCACCTATTTACCTGTTCAAGAAAATGTGAGCCATGTATAAAGTGCTGTGATAAATCTCAATGTAAAATCACTAAATCCAAGTAGAAAAGTGCCAAAGAACTGGATTGGGTAATTTACAAATAAGTTCACTGACAAAACAAAATAAATTATGAAAAAAACCCACTTACTAATATTGAAAAAAATACAAGTCGAAATAACAAGTTGCTATTTTTTCACCTATCGATTAAAAACAATTTTTACTTCTGTGATACTGTTGGCAGTGGTGCGGGGAATGGAGCATTCTCATTCTGCCTTGGGAGCGTCACTCTCACTCTTTCTGGAAAGCATAATGGCAATATATTCAAGAGTTTTCAAAGAGTTTGTAGCACTCCACCTATTTTTAGGAATAGTCCCTTAGAAAATAATGAGAAAGCAGTAAAAATTAACTGAAGCATTTTAAAAAAAATATAAGCAAATAATTTAAAAAAAAACAAAACCTTACCTCTACAGAAATAATTAAATTGTTAATCTGAGAATAGGTCACCGTGACAAAGCAATCAAAATATTTTTCTAGGAGCTCTAGAAAAGGAAGGGAAGAAAAGAGAATTTCTTAAATACTGATGATTAAAAAAATAATAAAGATAGAATCAGATGTATTAACACCAAGGTGGGAAAGAAACAAAAGATAATGTTACAATTTTTCTGAGTTTCTCTGTCAGTTTATAAGAAATTAAAGATCTTAACATTAGTTATTTTGGTAATAAGTACATTTTAATACATTTTACCACTCCCAATATATCTGTATTTTGATGAAAATAATGATAAAGATGATAATTTCCAATATTTATTATGTAGGTTCCAAGTCCTATGCTGAATATTTTATCCATATTTACCATTTAATTCTTTCCACAATCCTAGAAGATAGTGAAGTAGCTTCCAATGTTATCACCTTGTAAATGAGATACTAAAGCGGCAGAAGTGAAATAACTTGCCAAAGCAACGCCATTACTAAGGAATGGTACCAGGATTTGGACGTGTACCTACCTGACTCCAGACTCCAAATTTTAACCATTTTTTGGGTAACCTATTTTGCATATTTGCCTATGTACATTTTAGAGTTATATCTTTGGGCTAGCTAATTTCTTAACATTAAAGTATATACTTATTTACATGGGAAATTTCTAATGTAGTAAAGAATGCAGTTTCTTTGACCTCTAAGCTCTGTCTTGTGGCTTTGGGCAAGTTACTTCCCCTTTTTGAATCCTGGATTTTCCAGTAAAATGTAGATAATAATTTCTACCTTAAAGGATTATTGTGCAAATTTAAGCAGAGCATCCATCACAGTGCCTGACACATAAATGCAAATGGTAATCTTTAATATCGTCATCCTATCAATAATATCCTTGGTTCACAAATACTGGGAAGAGGCATCATTAGTTATAAAGCAGACATAGAAGGAAGTAAGCTTTTTTTGATTGAAATATATTTGAAAAATAACATTGCGTTTCCCTTCCTCTCTAGGAAACACTACTCTGTTCTCTGAATCTACGTGTTTGTTTTTGTTTGGTTTGGTTTGCTCATTTATTTTGGTTTTTTGTTTATTTGTTTTTATATTCCACATTTGAGCGAAATCATAAGAGTGTCAAGAGGGGACATCCTTATCTTCGTCCTGATTTTAGACGGACAGTGTTCAGTTTTTCACCACTGAGTTGATGTTAGCTGAACCAAATCTTCTTTATCCATTCATCTATTGACAGGCACTTAGGTTGTTTCCATATCTTGTCTATTGTGAATCACACTGCAGTGAACATGAGAGTGCATACATCTTTCGATAATCTTTTTTCATTTCCTTTGGGTATATACTCAGAAGTGGAATTGCTGGATCACATGGTAAATTTAACATTCTTCATGTTGCAATACCAATATATGCATGGAGAGTTTTTGATCATGGCTTTGTAAAAATGAGATCATGGAATATGCACTTTTTTTTTTTTTTTTACTGTTTTCGTTTATCAATAACTCGTGGAAATCCCCATGTCACCTGGGGCAGCTCTAATGTATTCTTTTGAGGGCTGCATACTATTCCATTGTGGATATACCATGATTTATTCAGTGATAATAAATCTGACTATAAAACATTCATTTCATTTCCAGTTCAGTTTATAGTTCATTGCAGTTCTCAACAATTTACCTGTAAATTGCCCTTTCTCTGCGTCTTTATATACTATTTGATTCCTTTATGATAGATTCCTAAGGACAGGGTTGTAAGGTAGAAGGGCATTTGTATTTTTAAATTTAATAGGCTTTGTCAGATTACTTTCCAAAAAGAAAGCTAAAATGTACATTTCATCAAAATGTTGGGAACATATTCCCAACATATGGGGATATGCTTTTCTGAAAAATTCCTCTATTGTTTATTTTTGTTTTTGGCAATATGATAAAACAAAGGAAATCAAGACAGCAGAAAAATGAGCATTGGAAAATAACGTATGCAGATGTCTCACAAACATATTTTTAGAAAATCACTAAGATAAACTAAGATGAAATGACAGGTATCACTAGCTAATACATGACAAATTCTTCCCCAGTACTGGGCTTTTTGGATCCTTCCTAGGGACTTTATTTTGCTGATCCTTCACTCACAGGGACCTGGAGGCCAGGGAGCACCACTTCGGTCTCTGGCTCCTCCTCCCATGCTTCGCCTACCTCCTTCATCCCAGCAACTGCTTAGTTTGGGTGATAAGACTGAAGCTGGAGTTGGGAAAGTGGTGATGGCTGTGTTAACAAGTTATTCTGGTCCCAGAATTCCCTGCCGATCTTCTGGAGAAGTTCATTAAACTTAGAATTTTATAAGGATAATAAAACATTCTTTGAAAATGACTGAACTCATATTAGGAAGTAAAATTTTCTGCTCTTTATTCTATGGGGCAGCCTTGCACATTTATGTTACCTTCCCGGCCTCTGAAAGGCACTGAATTTGGGGCCCCTGTTCTATTTGTGGCAGAGTTATCTGATACCACCATCTATGAATATCCCCTACGGCTGGGCTGTGTGTCTAGTTTTGGCCAACAGACCATGAGCTTCTGCACATGTGTGATGTTTCTGTGACAAGACAGAGAAAACCCCTGTGCCATCTTCATTGTCTTCCTTCTTAGAAGTCATGTGTTGAGAATCTGGGGACATAAGAAGAAAGTATTCTGAACCCTTGAGTCAGCTTCTGGATGGGAGCTTCTGTGAACTCTCAGGCCCACAGAAGACTTATGTCTTAAGCCACAGAGGTCTTGCTGTTTGTTACCATAGTCTCATTCAGCCTACTCTCTTAAACTTTTAGACCCATGCTGGGGACCACTCCTGTATGTAATTAATGTCTCATGGATTGACCAAGTCATTCCAAGCATCAATTACGAACAGAATACATGTAGCTAGGGACCACAACTGACAGCAAATCCTAGGTGAGCTCTAGACCAAAAGAAATATGACTGTTTCAGTCTTAATGAAAGCTAATACATAAATCTTAGATGGCAGTTTCCTGGTGGTCAGGGTTAAGATGGCACCAGCCATATAGAGGCAGACAAAGAGCTGACTGCTAGTTTGTGTCAGCTTTTCAGTACTCAAGTAAAGATGTTTTAGATATTTTTCGTAAGCCAAAAGACAATGTTAATACTTTTTAAAAATTTTTTATTTCTATTTTCTTTTCTCCTAATATTTGGTAAAATGCTCATAATGATGCCAGCTAGTATGTTAATAGTAGTCCAGAGTTTTGGCCACATTTGGACAGGAACATTTGTTTCCATGTCTTGGCTATTGTAAATAGTGCTCCTGTGAACAGTGGGGTGCATGTATCTATTCGAATTAGAGTTCCCTCTGGATATGTGCCCAGGAGTGGGGTTGCTGGATCATATGGTAAGTCTATTTTTAGTTGTTAAGGAATCTCCATACTGTTTTCCATAATGGCTTCACCAATTACATTCCCACCAACAATGGATGAGGGTTCCCTTTTCTCCACACTCTCTTTAGGGTTTATCACTTGTAGACTTTTTAATGATGGCCGTTCTGACTGGCGTGAAGTCTGCCCTCTAAAGGGAGGCGGCCACAATCCTATTGTCAGGGATATGGGACAGTGGTGAAAGCTGTAGGAACACCAAGTGGGCGACATTCGGGGAACAGAATTCTTCTTCCAGTGCTAGCCTTAACAATTCTAGGTATTAAGCTAGACTTTGAAGTGTAGATGGAATTTCCAAAGGTTGAACTGGCCTGGGCATTGTGGGTAAAGGACATGGAGTGAGCCCAGAGGCAGGAGAGTTATTGCTGGGTGACCATGGGGGAGATGTGAGGGAAAATCCCTCTCCCATCCTTTCTTCTCTCTCAGAAGGGAACAGCTACCCATCTAATTCTATTGGATTCGGGGGCCGTCTTTGTACCAAGTTACAATAGGGAACCAGGTCACTGCCCCAAGGAGGCGGGGAAGCCAGTCCTGTGTCTGTGGTGCTCTCCTCCTCGTTCCTTGCATGAAGCTGACGCAGAAGGCTGCCGTCCAGTGCCTGTCCACCCTGGCTCCTGCCCTCTCTCCACCTCTCTCATGGGAACAGACTAATGGGAAGGTTTTTGGTTCAGCAAAGGGGAGAAATCTCCATAAACCTGCAGGTCAGGCACAAGTGACCCAAAGGACTCTTCAATGGTCATAATGGATATGATTGTGATTAGAAATAAAATGACTCTGTCCCATTTACCTATTCTTCAGGAAGCTCTGGAATAGAAGAAAGGGCAGGATTTGGGCATTCCTTGTCCCTAGCCAACTACTGTCTAAACCCAACAAAACCTTATAACTAACTCTTAACAATGGATAAACCAATTTCTGAACCTAGGAAATAAGGATATTGATGATTTAACAACCTCCTTTGAGAGTGGTTAAATGGTAAATGACTGAAAACACACTTCACTGCAATACACACACACACACACTCTTCAATTTGAATCAACTTGGGTGAGGGTTTGAATCAGCCTTTCACAATTTACAAATTAGTGAATCCTATTTTTAGAGTCTTTCTCTTTTTTATGGTGATGAAAATAACCTGGAAATACACTGAAAAGTTCTATTTCCTAATTCTTAAATATACATAGATGCTTATCATAGGATTCATATATTCAGATCAGTGATAATGTAGCATCTATTTAAATTCAGTAAAAAATTTCTCAAGCAAACCCCCCCCCCCAGCTTTCATAACTCTATTCTATTAGTTGTGTACTAGCTTTTGAGATTTAGGAAAGAAATGAGCATGAAAATGTAAAAGTAGACCAAATTTCCCTTTTCACTCTAAGAGTGCAATAGTTATGAACGAACCTCCTACTGCTCAGTACGTATCTGTGAACAGTAGGATGAAAGCGAATACTTTACAGATGCTCTTCCGGGTGAATTCTTTACAGTTCAGCAGCATTACTCTATGTAGAAAGCAATCAGGGGATAAGGAAAGTACTCTTTCCTTTTTCAATGAAATACAATGGACTTTGTGTTTTTGGAGACTTCTTTCTAAAGTTTTTTTTTTAATTTCAAATGTCCTGAGATTTTCTTTAGACATGTGGAACCCTCAACGGATGTTTTCTGGGTACTTACAGCTCTGTCTTCCTTTTGAGAATAGAGACTTATGATAATTATAATATTCTTTTTTTAATGTCTGTAGTTATAACTAAAGAATTCAATACTTTCCCAATCAATATATTCAATAAATAAAACTAAAGTCCACAGGCAAAATTGAAAATACTATTTAATTCTACTTGCTCCTAAAAGTGGCTTAAGGCAGCTGTAATACAGCCGATAAAACACGGTCTTTAAGATCAGCAAGATTATGAGAAGTTAGTCAGGCCTAAGCCTCAGCAAGGCTACTTTTCATCTGTAAAAAGAGAAATAATAATTCACATTTCATCAGGTTTTTATGAGGACTAGAACTTTCACCAAAGTCCTGACCTAAAACTTGTCTTAGCCTTACTGATATCAGTACCGCGGCAACGTTCAGTGGGCTTATCCACTCCTCGAAATAATTTTCCTCCTTAGGTTCTGGGATACCCATTGACCTGATTTTGGTTTTCTCACTCTCTGACTGGTCATCTCCTCTAGCAGATTCTTATTCTAGAAAGTATAATCAGATTCATCTGGTCTTGGAGAACTTCATAGACCATCTCCAGGCTGGCCATATGCTGATAAGATGGGGATTTCTGTTATCAGCCCAGACGTTTATCCTAAGTTCCAGAATCATACATCTAACTTCATACCTCACATATGAATGTCTAATGGACATGCAGCCTTAACATGACTGACAGAACTATTGACAATCCCGCTAAGCCTTTTACATCTCAGGTAATGGTACCATCCTCCATCTGGTTGCTTAGACCAAGTCCTAGGAGTCACTGTTGATTCTGTTTTTTTCCTCACACCCCATACTTCAGTAAGTCAGTAAGCTCTACCTCTAAGAAATATCTATCCTTGATGCATCCAATTATCATTACTTCTACTGCTACAATGCAGTCCAACTCACCATTCCACTTGTCTGTCAATCATAAGCATCTCTAACTGACTTCTCTACATCCACACTTGCCTTGCTGCAGTCCATTTCCACCTAACAACTAAAGTGATCTTTGTAAAGCATTAAGGTGAACTGGTTAAAGCCTTTGACAAGTTTATCATTACATTAAATTCATACCCAAATTCCTCACAAGGCTTCTCATGATCCAGCCCTGGCCAGCTGACAGATCTCATCTCCCAGCTTTTGGTTCTTTGCTGATTCTGCTCGAGCATTCTCGTCTTTTTTCTGTCTCTTACATAGATCACATTTGTTCCTATCCAGGGACATGCTTGGAAGCTTGTTCCCAGATGTGTAATGGCTGTCTTCTTCTCACTTGTTCAGATGTTAACTCAAATATTGCCTTCTCAGAGAAGCTGTCCCTTTGTTCCCTTGTGAAAGCAACTCTCCAACTTACTAATAGGTTTCTCTCTCTCTCTCTCTCTTTTATATATATATATATATATTTTGGTATATAGATCAACACCTGAAATTATTTAGTTACATCTTCATTTATTGCTTACATCCCCACTACTAGAATGTAAACACCTCATGGTCAAAAAAAATTTAGTTTCCTGTATGTTGCTGTAAACCCACTAGCTAGCACTATGCCTGGCACATTGCAAGGGATGAATAAGTGGTTAACTGGAGTTGTTATATTGTTAAAGCTCACACACTCACTAATGGATGCATTAGTAGAGATGGTCCGGTAATAATTTCCTCCTATTTTAGTCTTTGTTAGTCTCAAAAAAGGTGTTATCGCTTGATTAGAATTGTTACTATTCTGAAATACTGGTTAGCCCTGACTTCACTAGGAAAGGAAAGACGAGTAATGACAGGGTTGTCTGTTATTCACACACCTGCAGGTACCAGCAATACACGCAATCTCAGAGCCACGGAAATGCACAGTCTTAAAGATCAGCTGGTTAAACCATCTAATATGAAAGGAAATAAACCAGGTAGAACGTCCCCCCAAATAAATAGCTTTATTAATTACTTAGAAGTACAATTAATTATGTCACTGATTATTTTTCCCTGCTCTGTGCTTTAGCCAGTTTTTATTCTCTAGCTGACCCCCTTTCCTGGCCCCTCTGCCCCAGTTTCCTCTGCTTACCTTTGTGAAATGTTTGATTAACTTTAGTCTTTTGAGTTTTTGGTTCTTCTTGTTAGTATTCTTGAAAAATGTGTAGACTGATTCCACTGATGATACACTCTTTCATACAGTGTCAGAATTCGCTTCCGTTCAGAGCGTTGTAGTCCAAATATGGATTTTATGTTTCTTTAATTTCACAATGCCAAATTTATTCAAACAAAACTTCAATGGCTTAAAAATCTTGAGTGAAAGTTAACTGACTTTTATTTTTTAGAATTGCTTTCAATGAAAGTTGAAGCCACCTTGTTTGCCAAACTGAACTCAGGTATAGTGTGAACCTGAATTTATCTTTTAAGATTTGGTGGTTCCTTCCAGGTGTTTAATTCCACGCACTAGATCTTCTGCTCCTGTGAGCCCCGTGCAAATACTACAGTCAGTTGAGAATCTGCTGTTCGTGGCATACTGCTTTTGCTCCATCTTGCTCTTTATGTATCAGACTGACTTAGAAAGTGAGTGCATCTATAAATACAGCCAATGAACCTAAGAATTCATATGTTATATTTTACTTCCCTCTTAAGATGTACTGTGTGTGTGTCATTTTGTTAGTGGTCTCTTTTATTCTTTTTTTAAAAATTGGAATATTCAAAGGTAGATGAAAAGAAATTTTGATGATAGAAAAAGCAAAAGCAAAAAATTAGAGGGATGTCAGACCAGGGAGAGAAAAAAAGAAGCTCTTGCTCTGAAGTCTGCTTGGATTAACTGTGTGAGAATGGAGGAAAACTGTAATGAGCACCTGCTACTGGCTCCTAGGATGGTAGGAAAGTAAGAAGAAAATCAGAACTGCTGGATCAAGTGCTCAGGAATTCGAAACCACAGGATGTTGTGGTCCTCTGGGATTCTAGATATTCAGGCATCTGTTAGGTAGGAGATTCAGCTCAACACATCATCAAAGGAATACCAAAATTATGTCAAGGACAAGTTTATAATCAATAAAGAAAATCAGTCACTGGGGAAGTTATCCTGGGAGAATATAACTATAATAATTATGCTACTAAGCAGAAGTTCTTGGAAAAAAGTATTTCCAAACATTTAACCCCTTCACTTCTCCTTCCCATCCTCACCTTGCCAAAAAGGATGCCAGCTAGAGGGGGCAGGGGTGAATCTCGCTTGAGAAAACCAAGTTGGGATAGATATATAAATAATAACATTCATTATTAGGTACTAATGGACTGTCCCCAACGACATGTAATTTAGAATAGTTAGTTCTCTCAATTAATTTCCGGCTACATTTTATAGTCACAAAGGGAAAGTGGTTTCCTTGTTCTTTAAATAGTTAAAATTTAAATATCTAAAATACTTAAAATTTATTTCCTTACATTATCTTTGAAGTCATAGATTTCTAGAAGAAATAAAAATGGGAAGCCTGACCTTTAAAGGAAGATGTGGTATAGAGTGGAATTCCAAAGTATGGAAACTTAAAATGGGGTAGGATCTCACATTAATATCACTCTATCATCTCAGTAATATTAAGGGTATTCATTCTTTTATTCAACAAATATTTGCTAAGCACCCACTATGTGCTAGGCTTTAAGAATACATTCCTGAAGAAAAAATGAGCAAAGGAACCTGCTCCACAGGAACCTCCCTTCTTTCTCATAGGAGGAAGAGTGTTTGACATTACAAGCTTGCAGAGGGAGAAGTCTCCCAGAGAAAGGTGATATGAAGGGTGTATCATACCAGCCCATCTCCCCCTCTTCTCTTCTCTTTAATGCTAGGAATCCTCTCAGCAAAATGCCTTTTAGGGGTATCTTATTTTTAACTGATCTTTGCACTTACCTGCTTTTTTACCAATAATGAACCAGCAATAAACATGTGCTCCTTCAAACATTTGATAAAGTGGGAAACAACTGACAAATTCATACACCTACCTTTGTATTTGCTTGCTTGTGGGTTTGGACGGTCACCGATCCTTCGTTCCTTACACAAATCCAAGAGAGCATGCAGAAACCAAGTACGTGGTGAGGATGCTTTAGTGAAGGATCAGGAGGAGGCAGACCTTTCTGTCTGCATTGACCAATTTGAGTTCTCAATCTATAGAGACACTTGAAAAGTTTACTAACAAATCAGAGAAACGACTTCTCTGTTGGAAACCAAAATATGGTTCTGATGCACAAGTTGATTTACCTGTAGATGCTAAATTATAGCCTCAATGTTACTGGCATTTAAAACAATCCTCTTGTCTACAAGCAGATTTTTCACCACTAATTGCTCTTGCTCACAGATTGGGCATCATTGAGGCTCTTTGATTCCTCTCTCTCCAGTTGGTACGTTCACCTCCTGGCCATTTTATTGCTCACTGACAGCTCTGTTAGCTGTTCCTCAAATTAATCAGTTCTGAGAGTTGTCTAATTTACTTTGGTGTGGGAAGTTGAAAACATTTACTGATACAGGTTTGGGGGCCTATCTATAATTTTGACATTGGGGACTTGCAACAAATTTGGCACAGGCAAAAGATGTTAAAAGCTCTAGCCCTTCTGAGAATGCCCAGGGCTTATTTTAATGGGTTAGGCCTAGTCTCCCTGGATAGCTCAGTTGGAGCCTTCATACTTACTTTTACAGCTCACCTCTTTAAGAGAGAATGTTCACAATGGAATTCAGCAGCAAGAGTTAGAAGACTTTAAAAAGGAAGCTGTTAATGCAGCAGTAAAATTTGGCCAGGTGAATTTTTTTCTTTTTCTTACTAGGTTTCAATATTCTTTAGTATTATGACTTATCCAAAACAGACTAGCATTGAATCAGGGCTTTCAGATTTTAAAAAATTATGACATGTTTATCTGAGCTGTACTTTAACTTGAATAACTGTCTTCTGGGCTTGAACTTCAATAATTCTTTTTTTTAACGTTTTCAGAGTAAGAAGTTCAGAAGTAAATGCCTGCTCTATATCATTAGGTAGGTCTTCTAAAGATTGATTGAACTTACAATTAACTGGGTCTCTTTAATAGCTCCATCATTATGGAAACACGAGTTCTTATGTTTATGTATTTTTCTTCTAAAAAAGCCTTTTTATTATGAAACTTTCCGAACATAACCGAAAGTCGCAAGTACAATAAACCCCATGTATCCATCACCCGGCTTAGACAACCATCAACATTCTGCCGTTTATGTTTATGTTTTAATAATCATGATTACTAGCTATCCACAGGGAGAATCATCGTGTGCTATTAAATGAAATGCTAGTAAGATTCCTCGGTTTGTAAAGAACTATGATTTGGGGTGGATTTCATTTTAATATTTGTAGAAGACTAACCAGATATGCTCTATTGGCTGAATTTTAAAAAATTAGTTCCTATATCAGGTTTTTTTGTAGCTATTATTTAAAATATTGGTGGAGTATGAAGTTTGGGTTTCCAAATGTCAGCTGTTCCTTTCGCTATTCCTGGTTCAAAGCCAGCGTTGTCAGAAGGGAGACAAGCTGGCAACTAGCCTAAATACCAGTGGGAACGCATCGTCTCTTTTGGACTTACATTCTTAAATACCACCTTAAAAATCTGTAGGTAATTAGTGCTGCAATCTTGAAAATATTAATTAAGAAAAGAGCTAATAATTACTATGCTTGAAACTGAAAGTGAAATAATTAGTGACTTAAACTGTGAGGTTTTTATTTGAAATTGATTAAGACCTTCAGTGAATTACTTGGCAAAGAGAGTTTTCCCATTTCTATTAGGTCTTTACTAGTTAATAAAATATAAACAGGCCCAAATTCTGTTTACTTACAGATTCTTTGTCTAATTCCATTTCATTTAAATCATTTACGGGTAAAATGTTTTATTTACGATGATGGAATTTAGCAGAACTGGTCAAATATTTTTGACAAAAAGTGGATACATCTGATTATGCTCTTAAAAAGCTATATACTTTAAGCTTACAGATCTTTACTGAAATCTTAGAGTATTTTCTACAAATCTACTTTAAGTTTTTCCCAAATCATCGTCTATGCATGTTAAATAATGCTTTGAGGTTTTTTTTTTCTCCCTCTCAAAACAAAGAAATGGTGAATTAGGAAAAGGATCTCCAGCTGAATTATGCCATTCTGAATGGCTCAGTGTTGACAGGCTGGGTTACGGTTCAGGAGCGTTGACTGCGGACAGTACCCTTGCTTGGGAGGATGAAGCGACCCCTGTGAAATATACCGCCCTGCTCTGCCTTCAGAGAACGTAACCACATCAGTCAGTTCTGTTGCCTGAACCTATGAGGTCATCATTATTACTTCATTTTTTATTCCTATATAATCCAGGCTGAACTTCAGAAGCCTTTCTGCTTTTCTCATCACAAGTTACTCTGAAATATGGAAATCATCTGAGAGATCTTTCATGAAACGAATATGCATCTATTCATCCTAAGTACGCAGTTGAAGCAACAAACATTTTCTGAGCAAAAGAGCCACCAAATCTAAATCAACTTCAGGTGAATAAAATAGCTTCTTTCCATGCAAATAATCCTCTGGATAAAGAAAACAGTGATACAACGCTAATGGAACAAGGATGGGAGTTTTGTGGGAAAAGAGGATGCAGTTTGGTGAGAAGGGAAAAGAAAATTTAAAAGAAAATAATTCCTTAATGAATGAAAAAGTGCCAGAGATTGTTAACATCACTAACACACACAAGTTATTTTAAAAATAGTGTATTTCTACGTCTTAAAATGGTTAGAAATACGGGCTCTGAAGTTTGAGCTGGATGTGAATCCCAACATGAACACCTGCTGGCTATGTCTTAGATCTTGCTCCTGTCTGTGACAGGGACTGGCAGCTCTTTGTTATTGAGATACAGTTGACATATAACACTATATTAGCTTCCGATGTGCAGTATAATGACTCTGTATTTGTCAGTACTGTGACATGACCACCATAATAAGTCTGGTTCACATCCATCACCAGACATAAATACATTTATTTTTCTCGTGATGAGAACTTCTAAGATCTACCCTTAGCATCTTCAGAACATACAATACAGTATCACTAACTATAGTCGCCATGCTGTACAGAAGTGGCAAAATTTTCTGTGAAAGGCCAGAGAGCAAATACTGGTGGCTTTGCAGGCCAAGTTGTCTCTTTTGCAATGACTCAAATCTGCTGTCGTCGTGTGGAGGCAGCCAGAGACAGTGTATAAGTGAATGGACATGCTGTGTTCCAAACAAGCTTTGTTTATGAATACTGAAATTTGGTTTTCATATGATTTTATGTGTGACAAAATATTGTTTGAGTTTTTTTTTCATGACTCAAAACTAAAACCAGTCTAAGCTTATGAATCAAAGAAAAAGCCCAGTTGCCTGGGTTTGGCAGTTTTCTGAAACCTGCTGACAGTGGTTTCAAAGTGCGGTCCATATCCCAACAGTACCAGCATTTCTTGGGAACCTCTTCAAAAGGCAGAGTCTGAGGCTTTCTCTAGACTTACTGAGTCGGAAATTCTTGGGGTGGCTGCGACAAGTGTTCTAACAAGCGTTCTAGGTGACCGACGCCAGATCAAGCAAGTTGACAACGACTGATCTATAGACAATGCTGCTTTTTATTTGCTTTTGTATGTTTTTTAATTGAAGTACAGTCAGCTTATAATGTGTCCATTTCTGGTGTATAGCACAATGCTTCAGTTATACACGAACGTACATATATTTGTTTTCACGTGCTTTTTCACCATAAGATACTACAAGATATTGAATAAAGTTCCCCGTACTATATAGCATGAACTTGTTTATCTGTTCTATATGTATCAGTTAGTATCTGCAAATCTCTAATTCCCAATTTATCCCTTCCCATCCCCTCTTGCCCCCTGGTAACCACAAGTTTGTTTTCTATGTCTGAGAGTCTGTTTCTATTTTGCAAATAAGTTCATTTGTCTTTTTTTAGATTCCACATATAAGTGGTTTCATAGATAATGCTTCTTAACTGCTTTGAGTTCCTGTGCGAATTAATGAGATAACAAATTGACAGTGCCCAGCATGATGTTGAACCACCTCAGTGGTGCTAAACACCTGTTAGCTACTATAATTAGGTTGAAGTAAGTTGGTCTTGATTTTGATCATATGTTTTTCATTTTTAAAAGGTGACCGACTGTGTACAATAGTCTTTTGCAAGAATTCCAAAAGTAAACTAATGTGAAGCAAAATAAGGGCTGATAATTCTAATCTTGGACTAAATTGATAAACATGAGGATTCAGAAATTCAACTCTTGACAATACTATAGACAATGATTTTCTTGGGAAAACAAAATTCCTTTCTTGCCAATACTTTGTTTTGACCTGTTAGTTATTAGAAAATGATAGAAACAGAATTTGTGGTGTCACAAATCTGACAGCAGGATAAATTCTTGCTAAAGAAGTAAAATACGAATTTACATTTAGTAGGACAAAAGCACCTACTACACAGTGTTTCTTTTCTTTCATTTCTCCAGGAACATGTCAGCACAAGGAACATCCTTGGCCATTCCCACCTGGGTTATGAGAGTTGTGTTGACTGTCTGACTCCTCAGAGGTTCTAGTTCAGATAAATTTGAGTAGATGGAATGGCAAAGGCAAAAATAATATTATCTCACAAAAGCTTCTTTCCAAAATAATTTATTTGTGCCTTTTGTAGAACTAATGTCATGGAAACCTGCTTTCTTCGGGAAGCCTACGCTGCTATTGAATTGAGCGTTTTGAAACAGAAGTAAAGGAAAATGAAAGAAGATAGTCCTTATAGAAAAATACCATTTATAATTTCTTTGACTTGGAGCTTAAGACTGACTGTAAAATTTTCTAAATAATCCTGAGTGAACAGAAAACATAATGAAGTTAAGAGTTGCCATTTTTCATGAATATGGACTTCAGAGCAAGCCGTATCTAACACAGTAGAGGGAAGGAAGGGAGAGTCTGCCTTTCTCACAATTATCTAGATACATTTTTTAAAATTAAAGACTGCTATGATTTTTCTGGATAGCTATGCCCGTGTATGTAGGTTTGTCAAAGTGTCAGGATGCCCACAAGGCATCCTGAATTTTTCTTTCACATGTGCATATTTTATTGCAGATGCTCACACAATTTCTTGGGGGAACAGCTGGCCTCTTTACAGCCTCAGCATGACAGTGAATCTGCAAAAGCAGATGAAATCCTTCTGTAAACTCAAGTGAACTAGAAATCAAAAAAAAAAAAAAAAAAAGTCTTGGGCAAGTCTCTGGAACAGAAATGTTTTGTTAAAAGTTTTCCTGTGTTTTGGTATTTTAATAAAGACCACATGATATGAGGCTTATTTCTTGGTTATGATACTTACTCTGGTTGCCATTTCTGTGACAGTCTTACTATAAAAGGTTAGACTCTTTTGGCCCTCTTGGCCAGGATTTGCTAGAAGAGCAGCAGGAATGATGTCACAGCACGCCTCTTTGCAGCATCTTGATGCATTTTGACAGTTGAGTATTTCTGATCAAGAGAACACTAGATTTCATTTCTGTGCATTATGTAACATTTGACACTTTCATCTGTTTCTGTATTCAGTAAGCTATTAGTTACTTCTGCAAAAGTAGCCTCATTGGGGCTTTTCTGAAAAATATTGTTAAGACTTTCTTGGTTCAGAGTGAACATGAAACAGTAATACCTATTAAGCAGAATCATATTTGATTTAATCTCAAATACAAACAACTACAATCTAGATGTTTCTTACTTTCCTATCTGCAAATTTCCTATGGTCATCCTTAACTTTAATATCTAAATCAACTGCCTTGAACTCTACTGTGGGAAGCCCAGAATCCTCCCCAACCTCTCTGGGGTTTTTCTGGAGTGCATGTGGTTCTGGAGGGTGCATCTCTGTGACTTCTATGCGCTGTGGCTTGCTCTGGACCATGCCGTTCCTTCCTGTGGGTGCTCCTTGCCTGTACTGGACCAATGGGAGATGCTGCCCCTCTTCCTCCATCCTAGCAAAGCATCACACACTGAGGCTCATGTCAGTGGCAGCCTTTTATCGCAGGTTTGAGGGTTGCAGAAAGTAATTACAGGTCCAAAAACACCTCAGCTTAAATGTCAAGCACAGATATCAATGTTCCCGGTCACTTGTCAGCCATCCCTTTCCATCGGAAGTTTTTCATGACTTGGTGCCCTTGTATGCTCCAGCCTCCAGCTGTGTGCCAGGAACCCTCTTTCTTCTTTTTTCCTAGATCTTCCTGGCAAGACCTTTTTCCTCTCAGTCGCAGGACCTTCTCCTAGGCTGCCTGCAACAAGGCCAAATTTTCCCACTTTACCACGCAGAGGAAGGGTGCAGCTTTGTTTTTATCTCACATCACCTGAACTTTCTCAATGGAAGGGAACAGCTTATACCACAAAGACGTCTTCTCAAAAAAAGAGCCATCTCCCCAGGGGTGAATTATGCCTCTTCTCTGGAAGGCAGAATCAACTGGAGTCTGGTTTTCCTTTCAGTAGCAATTGCTTCTCTTTCCAATGTGCATGGAAACCACTGCCTCTCTCACAGGTAGGTTATTTTTACCCCCTTGGATACATGCTCCATCCTGCAGCCAGGTGATCTTTAGAAGGATGAATCTGATCATGCCATTCTTTTGATTAAACCATAGGTAGCATCTCACTGTTCACAGGACCAAATTTTCCATCCATAATGGCCCCTGAAGAGCTCTGTGATTCTGCCCCACCTCCATCCTGCTCCACCATCCTTGACACGTCTGACTCTCCATTTTCCTGGTCTTCTCTCTCTCTGAAGGTGCTGGCCTTTTGGCTTCAGGAACAGGCAGAATGCCTGCCCACCACTGGCCCTGCGTGTGGTTCTCTCTGCCTGGAAGTTCCTTCCCCTTCACCTAGTTATTTCTTACTTATCACTCAGATCTCAGCTTAAATGTTTCTCCCTGAATTTTCTCTGACCCACAGCTAAGTGTAGGGCTCCCAATACAGACTCTCTTGGCACTTGGAACTTCTCTTTCATAGCACGAATCAGAAATCATAATTATCCATGTTGCTGCAGATGGCATTAGTTTATTCTTTTTTATGACTGAGTAGTATTCCATTGTGTATATGTACCACAACTTCTTTATTCAATCATCTGTTGATAGTTGTGTCCATGTCTTAGCTATTGTAAATAGTGCTGCTATGAACATTGGGGTGCATGTATCTTTTCAAATTAGAGTTCCCTCCAGATATATGCCCAGGAGTGGGATTGCTGGATCATATGGTAAGTCTATTTTTAGTTTTTTGAGGAATCTCCATGCTGTTTTCCATAATGGCTGCACCAAATTACATTGCCACCAACAATGTAAATGAAGTAAGCCAAAAAGAGAAAGAAAAACACCATATGATAACACTCATATGTAGAATAAAAAAAAAAAAGACACAAATGAACTTGTTTATAAAACAGAAACAGACTCACAGATATAGAAAACAAACTTATAATGACCAGCAGGGAGAGGAGGCAGGAAGGGATAAATTGGGAGTTTGAGATTTGCAGATACTAACTACTGTATATAAAACAGATAAATAACAGGTTTCTTCAGTATAGCATGAGGAACTATGTTCAATATCTTGCAGTAACCTATAATGAAAAAGACTATGAAAAGGAATATATGTATGTGTAAGACTGAAACATTATGCTGTACATCAGAAATTGACACCTCATTGTAAACTGACTTCAATTCAAAAAATGTAATCAATTCATTTTGAAAGGAGGGTGTCTGTTAGAATATGATGGTTTCCTCTGTGGAGAGTTGCCCTGGATTGTCTGTGTCTTTCTATGTAAGGCTTCTACAACTCACTTTTTCTTTTCTAGTCTGTTAACATCCCAGCCCCATCTAATGCTCCTCCAAACTTGGGGGTAGCAATCACTGTGCTCCGCTGACCCACCAGGGTCACATTGCTCAAATGTGTCAGTCACTCCTCAGCTCCTCTCTTCACCTTCATGCTGTTCCGCAACACCACCTGTCTGGATTCCAGTAACATAGTCCTAAGATCTGATCATCTTTTCCGAGGTCTTACTTAACTGCTTCATCATTAGGCTTTGTCTCTTGCCAGACATACTCTTACCATCTCTGCTCCAGCCAAACTCAGTTTTTTTCTCACATCTTCCCATGGGCTATGTTCTTTTTGTCCCCTGGGCCCTTACACATGCTGTTCCCATAATCAAGACAAAGAAGCCCACCCTTAACCTTGCTAAGATCTTCCTTTAACTACCTACATTCTACTTATCCTTCAAGGCTTATCTTACATTTTAATTCTCTAAGTAGCTTTTCCTTGCTCTTGTCCTTCCCACTGCCAGTCTGCTTATGACAGCAGAATGATGCTCCTTAAAGATGTCTTAATCCCTGGAACCTCTGAATATGTTATGTTACCGGGCAAGGGGGAATTAAGTTTACAGACGCAACATAGGTTGCTAGTCAGGTGTCCTTGAGACGGAGACGCTCTCCTGAAGTATCTAGATGGGCCCAGTGAAATCACAAGAGTCCCTGTAAGTAGACTAGGGAGGCAGAAGAGTCAGTGTCTAAGAGATATGATGTGAAAAAGATTCCACTGGCCATTGATGACTTTGAAGATGGGAAGGGGCCATGAGCTAAGGGATACATGCCACCTCTAGAAGCTGGAAAAGGCAAGGAAACAGATTCTCTCCTAGCATCTCTAGAAGGAATGTGGCCCTACTGATGCCTTGATTTTAGCCCAGTGAAATGCATTTCAGACTTCTGACCTCCAGAGATGTACTGTTGTAAATTGCTGCAGGAAAGGATTACAGTTCTCTTCCCAGGGGCTTCCATATTCTGTCCTTCTTTGTCATAGCTTTTATTACCTTCTATTATAATTGGCCATTGGTTCATCCGATTCTTTTACCAGACTCAAAATTCACAAGACAAAGACAGTGACTTTCGTATTTACTGTCATATCCAGCAACAACTGTAGTGCCTGGAAGATAGTAGGCTTCAAGAAGCGTTTGCTGAGTAAAGTAATGGTGGAGCTGGAATTCAAACAGGGATCTTTGACACTATGCATTAGCCCTTTAGTCTTGAAGCAAATACTACTTGAGGTTTTCTTCCTCCAGGAAGTCTGCCCAGGAGACATCTGAATAAGATATAGATATAGGTTGGCCAAATTTATATTTTTATATGTAATAACTGAATATATAGAGCTAAATATATATAATATATAATAAATATATATGGTTACTTGAGAAAAATTTCCCAAGTATATATTGATCCACTGTGCTATGCTATCTCAGTTACCATCTAGAAGGAAACACATTGTAAAAGAATTTATTGGATCTCGTTAACTTCTTTAAGCAGGAAAATGATGTATTTCTCATTTGCCCTTAAAATCTGTTACGTACATGTGTTTCCATGACACACTGTTCAGAAATGGCAGGAAGCAGCTGAGTAGAGAAAATAATGACTGCCTATGGGCTACACACTGCATTTCACATCCCGCAGTTTGCTGTTTATCATCCTGGGGCAACCTTAGCCTTCTTTGAAGGTTATTTCCTCAGGTGAAATAAACTAGTTTCATATGTTTCAGCCACTTGCACAGCAAAACTGGAGCACCTTAGCATTCCCAGAGCAAAGGCTGTGGGGAAATCTATTCAGGGCCTCAACTTGCCTCTGTGTATGCAGAAAGATCCCGGTTACCACCTACACAACAAAATAGAGTAAGTCACAAAGTTTTAATATGATAAAAACCAGACTTTTTATTCTTTCCTCTTTGGTATTTCTCTCTAGTGAACAATTTGGTGGATGAATAGCAAAAGCTATTGGAACTCAGTACATTATCGCTCTCCATGCCTTGTATTGTTAAGATGGAATGAAAGAAAAGACAGTGAGAAAAAAAAAACCTTTCCAAATTAGTCTTTTTTATCTTTGCCAAATACAGTAACTCTACCAACTAAAATCACTGAGAAATTAAAGCTGATTAAGGAACATTAGGAAAGCTGTCAGTGCATTTTTAAAAATCAGAGGGTAAGTTGCGATATTTATTCAGCCCTCAGAGGAGGAAAGATATATTCTTCCAAATCACAACAACTTAAATGTATTTCTATTAATTTTTGCTCAAGATTCTTCACGCACAGCTACTAAATTTCGAAATGCTTCAACAACTTCAAACGGATAGAGTCTTAAGTGCCATGAGGAATGTTATTATGGGAGACAGAAAGGGAATAAGATTTTGGATTTCTAACTAGGCAACGAGTTATTTTGAGGAATATAATTTTGGTAATGTTTAGATGCCCTTGAAAATGTACACACATTTTCTTTTGGACTGAAAAAGACACATTTTGTTATAATTTTGAGGGTTAAGTTTCATAAAAGGGGTATGTATTTCCTTTGGAAAGAGTCTAAATGACACAAAATCAGGGGATTCAAAAAATAGTCAATCACAATATTTTGGAGCATGGGGAAGCTCCGTCAAGAAGTTCTCCACTGCAGCTTCTGCAAAGGTGGTTTTATGAGAGGAGCCAAAGCGGCTGGGCTGCTTGCTGAAGTGTAAAAACCAAAGGCTCAAACAGGCTACTTGAACTCATTGCACCCTCCTGAATTCACTTGGAGTGGGGGCAGATACCAAAAATCTGGCTCAAGAGAAAAACACATGTGGCTGGATCTGTCAGGAAAAAAAAAAAAAACAAAAACTTTTTTTTTTCCAACATAGATCAACAACTTCAGGTCCATAAAGTGAAAGATTTTGTAAAATGGTATGGGAAGCAAAGCAGAGGAAAATGGGAATAAAGGTGCACCCACCCAAAACTGCTTTCCATATAAGAAGCGAAAAGGCAAATAATCCCTCTGATCAATCTGTCCCGGATCTTTTATCATTTTTCTACCTCCAGTCAGGCTGCTGCAGAGATCTGCAGGCGTCATTCAGAGTAAACCCAGGATTCCCAAAGTCCCCACTCATTTGACCTCCATCCAGCTGAAAAGTACTTCTTTCTCCCTTAATTGTTCTGAAGTTGAAAATAGAATTTAGAGTGGATGATGCCCAGATTTGCATACTTTGTAGGGGTTGGGCCTTCCATTCGCACGAAACACATTTGTGCTGTCTTCTTATTCACCCGTGTCAGAATAGACCATCTCCCGCAGCAAACTTCACCATGTTGTGCTGGATCACACCAGCTTGCTGGGGCACATCTGTCTCATAAACACTGCCATGTAAAAATGCAGCGTTGTAATAATGGAAAAACAACTTCACATTCAGCGCTTTTAAGCAAATAACTTACATTGGCTTTGATTATGCTGATAACAGCAAAAATGAACAGAATTACAGTAAAGAAGGTCCGATAAAGCACCAAGTTTGCAGAAAAAACAAGAAAAGCACAGCTTAGGTGTCCAACTCACCAAAACTTGCATTTATCATTAAATACGATCAATTATTTTAGAAGTTGGTTTCCTTGGATAATAGAAGTCCATTTCTGAAAATGTGTAAAAAATATAAAATAAACTTGTATTAGAGATGTGTAAAAACAAAGTCTGTGACAGCAAGAGGAATCTTACAATAAATCAAATGTTAGATCTACAAGCAGGCACTTGTAAAATAAACTCCTTGCTTTGTCACTGAATATTGGCTGAGTGTGGAGACACTATCTGCAATTTTTGTTAGTATTTTTCACATTAGGAAGTTTCCTAATTAGCTAAAGTTAATGCTAATGAAGAACGTTAAGATTCTTTTTCCGTCTCTGCCTAAAGCCACAGACTGTCAAGTCTTGAGTTCTTGCCTTTCTCTTTCCTCCCTTGATATCAGAACAACCATTTGCTTTTGTCTGACAACCTTTACAACGGCGTAGCTATTTGCTATTTTGGATTTGTTGTGGGCTGCTTGCTTTGTAACTTACCCTGTTAATAGTGTGCCTGAGTATTAGCACTGCATTTTTTTATTTGGAATTTTTATTATTTTTTTAATTTCCTTGGGAAAAAAACATTTCTAATTTCTGACTGAGGTTTGCTGCAAAAGAAAAATTCTAAATTGTTTGGCAAGAACTCAGACTGTAATTTTCTATAGGAGTGGGAGTCTTCTGTCTCCCAAAGACTTTTCAGCCACTTCATCACATTCTAACTGAACTAATATTAATTGAACCACAAAGGCTAAAGGTCTTGATCCCCCACATTTTACTTTCTTCTTGTTGAGTTTTTTGAATTTGAGGGAGGCAGAGTGTGACCGGAGGATGGGAGAGCAGCCTATGGCTGGGCAGGAGAAGCTCCTATGTCACCACAAAGGTCTCCCCCAGCTGGAAATTAAGATGGCAAGGGCTGGGAGAGGTCCCTGGCAGAGGAAAATCGGCAGCTAGATAATGGACATGTAGCACGTGATGAGAACACTTCATCGTGGACTATTCATGAATTAAATCTTAATAAAAGCCTGAGCCTTCCTCTAATCGAATCAAAATGTTTTAAGAAGTCACTAGTTTTGAACATTCTTTGAGCATGTGATTTTCATTCTAGTTGATGTAGGAGTTGTGTGTAAGTTCAGGACTGATTCGTTGGAAGCATCACCATCTAAGGCACTTGTTGGTGGCATTAGTCAGGGAATGACAATTTAATGAGAATCAGTAAATAGGAAGCAACAAAGTTAGTTACCCTTCCAAGCAAATAATTTAAGTAATTTTGAAGGGAAAGAGGCTTTTTTTTTTTTTTTGAATTGGAAGTTTATATTCCAAACTGCAAGGCAGTCAAACAGCATATCTCTTAAAAACTTGAGTTTTAACTTAGCACTCAAGGTGAGATCACTGGTGTTCATGATAAAAGCAATTTATCTTCTTATGTCAATTTTCTTATTTTCAAAATTAATGATGTTGATCAGATTGAACCATTGCTAAATGCATATGTATTCATGCATAACTACATATAGTTGACGATATATGAACTTATTTCCCTGGATTTCCCTTGGTTGTAATATCCCAAGCACATTTTGACCCTCCAGTGAATCTAGCTTTATCATATTTAATTGAAGAGTAAAGAAGACAGCTTAGGGAAAAAAAGAACAAAGTAGGAGAATTAATGGCAGCCAGAAGGACTAGATTTTACCCTCAACTCTTATTTTCAGGAAACTTTTGTATTCTTCCTCCCCCAATTCTGCCTTCTGTCTCAAGTCCTAGCCTGTCATTAACACTAAGTATAAGATCAGTTTGAGGAACAGGGAAAGCAAAATGTAATTTATTTAGTAAAAATTACAGAAATGATTTAAGGAAGGTAAAAGTAAGTGCATAATTTGGAATTCAATCAGTGAACAAAAACTAATATCTGGGCAAGGGATAAATGAGGAGTTTGGGATTAACAGGTTCACACTACTATATGTAAAAGAGATAAACAACAATGTCCTACTGTACAGCACAGGGAACTATATTCAGTATCTTGCAATAACCTATAATGGAAAAGAATCTGAAAAAGAATATGTGTATATATATAGTATAACTGAATCACTTTGCTGTACACCTGGAAATAACACAACACTGTAAATCAACTATACTTCAATTTAAAAAATGAAACAGCAAAAAAAAAATGAACTTGGAAAAATACAGAGTTAGTCAGCAAGTTGTCATGGAGGACTGTCACAACCAGGTTTCCTGCTGCTTTTGTTCAATAAGAATATTGCCATAAATGTTACTAAAAAATCTAATATCCAACCCTTTTCCTTTTTCTATAAAAAAATTTAAAGTGAGGAAGACTTTAATGTGACTAAAATTGAGAATTATGGTTTCATATTTCTTGTGAATTGCAATGCTGTTGTTGAATATTAAAACAAACACTACAAGGATATGTAAGAATTTTTTAGGAGCAGAAGAAAAAGACATCTAGAATAAAGGTCAACTAAGAAAAGGACATTTTAAGGGGCCACTAAATAACTTTTAAACCACATTTTGAAATCTATTAATTGAACATTTAGTAAATATGGCTTTTATAAGTAAGACATGTATACTTGTTTCTTGATTTCTGCAATTAAATTATAAAAGCTAGTACAACATCAACAGCAGTAAGTGATTTTTGAACGTGACCAGGAAATGTGATAAAGTTTTTTAACTGAAAAATTCAAGTGAATTGCATATGTATAGTTTCTCTGATTTTATACTAAAGAACGATCCATTTAAATAGATGACATTTTACTATTTTAATAGACGACAAATTGCAATCAAGTGACAAATGTATTTAGAATATCTGACTATATTTGATTTAAAGAAAACTATCATAAAATTCATGATTATAATTCATTGTAGCAACTTAGCACAATGATTACACAGCAGCTTAGTCAAATGATTTTATGATGATCTGTACAACAAATGGATATGCGAATAAACTGACAGCTAACAATCTTACGATGTAACTTTAAAATACTTTGACTAGTATACACTTGATTTTAATCCATCAAAAATAACGTGAATGCTAATTTTAGTCATATATTACCCACAGTGATCTATCAAAGAACAAAATGTGCCTTTGCAATTTTAAAATCTCTTAAATCGTAGTTTTCATTTCTGCATTCTCTCCTCACACTATTTTGAAAATGTCAAAATACTTGTCTGTTTAACAGTAAGTATGATGTGGAGAAAGAGCATATCACTAAAATATATTTAATCAGAATTTAATTGGCACTCTTCTGTTAACACATAGCTTAAGGTATTTTCTTGATCATAATATTAAAATTAAACATTATAATTAGTATATGCTGAAGCTAAAAATGATGAGAATCATAGACAATAAAGTTCCAATAGGATTGTTATTGATCAGGAGGTTCAATCACTTTGCTTTTTAATCTTCTGAAAGCGCACAATGAAAAATACTTTTTGAGCTTCAGAATATTTGTTAAATGTATTTTAATATAATTTAATTATAAGTGATGAAAAATTCAAATCAGTTATTTTTGGGTAGAAACTATTTTCCAGAGGACGTCTATGAATAACTAAGGTTAATTCACCAGATTTTAAAACTGAACATGTTTGAACAGGCTACTTGTAACCTTAATTTTCAAATTACAATAATGGAATCTCTTGTAAATCTTAATGCCAATTATTTCTGTCTGAATTAACTTGCAATCTTTATTGACACAGAGAAAAGTGGGGGTTTCTTTTCTTGCTGATAATTATATTGCTCTGGTTGTTAGAATTACAGTGTCTCTGCTTTGTTCAAAGCTGGTCAGGGCAAGTTTTTTGAACTTGGATTTATTGCCACTTACTTATTTTAGGTCTAGCGCAACCTCCGGAATAGTGACAAAGACTCTTGAACTGATATTTAGCATATTAAAAGGTTAGGAACATCAGTGGGGGACCCTTAGTACAAACAAGGTTTAGGAATATTTACTTGTGCGTAGAGAAAATGTGCTTTGTAGCTTTGTATCATTGGGGAAAAAAAAGGCTAGTCTTGCTTTAGCTTTCAATTTTCTCAAGTAGTAGAAATAGGCAGTGTATGGTCCCTGAATTTTATGACTATATTATGCCAAAGAAAACAAGCCAGTACATTTTAGTGGATAAGAATAAAAGTATTTTTGAGCAAATGTTTTTCCATAAGAGTTTTTTCTAATCTTTAAGTCTCTGCTTCTTTTCTTACTGCATTGATACTTTTCCATTGTGACTTTACCTGTCTCCCCCCACCCCCACCTTTCTCTCATTTTCTTTCAAAGCATTTTTTTCAATCAGCACATGAGTTTCTGAAAGAATATTATTTAGTCTTGGCTTTTCCCTCAACTTGATTCAGCAAAGCTACTGACTTGAACAAAAGCAGTACTGTACCAGCTCCTGGCCGCCAGAAACAATGACGAGCGCCCTGATAAGATTAGATGTGATTGCAAATGCAGTGGGGACAAAGACCCCCTCCCACGACCCCACTCGGAACCCCCTACTGTAATTCCACCACAGTGAGCGGTTGAAAAATCCCTGACCAGAGCCAGACTGCTTGGTAAGCGCCACCTAACAGACATCGAAACCTGATCTGCATCATTTTCAGGCGAGGCAGACATTTTGTGCATAAAAAAGAAAAGAAAAGGAAAAGAAAGAAAAGAAAAAAAAAAAAACCCGAACATCTTTGAAACCAGACACAAGCAAACTTTATATAGTCCCAGTTTTATAGTTTCAAGAAGGACTTAAATCTGAACTACCACTCAAAAAAAAGAAAGAAAAGAAAAATATGTTGAGAACATGTATAAAATCAATTTATTTACTTTTCTATTTGAACAGCAGCTATCCCTTTGTGTTAAGTTAAGCTGTTCTATGAATTGTGTAGTATTATAAACTATTGAAATAAGCATAAATGTTTGTGTAGGAATCTCAGAACCTAGGTGCCCAATGTGCATTTTTTTTTAACTCATAAAAATTTACCCTGTAATTCTGTGAAAGCACCTTCAGAGTGTCAGAGTTCTTTCTTTTTTATTCTATTCTGTGGATAAGAACCTTGACTGAATAGATGTTTTTACCTTCATATGCTATATTGGGTCTTGTCACAAAAATCTATTTCTTCTTTTCTCCTACTAGTATGCAAATAATAATTTAATCTTTGTTGTGTTCTGCTTCTAAATCTGTTTGTCTGTCTGTCTATCTATCAGTACTCTTTCTATAAATATAAAACACTGATTTCTAGATTTTAAGGGGAAAAATTATATTGAAAACAATGAAAATGTATTTAATTATACAGACGCAACTCACTTTGCCCCACAAGTGCTTTTATAACACTTGTAAGTTTGAATTTTTGTGACACAAATGATTTAAACTGCATTATATAGACTTTTAAAATCAAAGATAACCCTTTTATAACGTGAATACTATCTCCTTAATTTGTCAGTTCTAAGACCTATTTGTTTTGTCGAATGTTCTTTCTAGCGGGCATGACTGCACGCTGGAAAAAAGTCAGATGTTGAAACTGGATAAAGAGTCTTAACAGACTAAATTTGAGAGGCTTACTAATCTCTGAACTTCTGATCCCATAGTAGTAGGTATTTTTGAGCTAATACAAGAAGACAACTCTCTACACTCGCGCAGTTATGGAAATGAGTGACGCACCGCGTCCAGAGCCTCCTATTACCTGACAACCCCCCTGCACGCGTGCGCTGTGATCAACCTTACTTCTTGTCGTGAAACTTCAGAAAGCTGAGACAGTGCCTTTAGAATCTTAATCCCTAGCCCAACCCACTATAAATTTGTATGTTGTTTACCTCTGAGAGTAGAAAGTAACCTAAACAGTACGAATTTTCACAAGATTTCAGCCAATTTGATTCCGCTAAACGTTACTGAAATGTGGTGTTCGCCTTGAAAGTAGTTGGCTGTGTTGATTTTTTAAATTATTTCGGTGGGAAAGAATTTTTTTCTTGTTTCTGTTTCTGTTTCGGTTTCTCTTTCCTTTCCCTTTCCTTTTTTCTTCTTTCTTTTTCCCTTTTCTTTTCCTTT
This sequence comes from Camelus dromedarius, assembly GCF_036321535.1. Taxonomy (NCBI): domain Eukaryota; kingdom Metazoa; phylum Chordata; class Mammalia; order Artiodactyla; family Camelidae; genus Camelus; species Camelus dromedarius. The sequence goes on from NC_087438.1 coordinate 32,857,934, forward strand.
TTAAAATTTCTTCCTTCTTTGCTCCTTGTTTTTGTATGTGTGTTTTTCAGTCTGCCAATAACGTAATCAAATATCCTCAGTGCTCTTCTGTCCCTTTTGCAGCCTCCTCTGTCTGAATCTGGAAAGACGTGGATGGGGCAGCACGCTATGCTGGGACTGGGGGAAACGGGAAAGATGATTTCCTTCTGACAGCCTCTTCCCAGGTGCTCAGCAGCCTCTCTATGTCCAGCTCCTCAGCCATTTTCTGGAGCAGTTCCTCTTTTGTTCTCCCCCACCCTCTTCCTTCCATTTCTTACTTCCAGCCATGTACCGGACACTGTCTTAGGCGCTGGGGAGTAAAGACACGTGTAGGACATAGTTCCTGCTCTCAAGGAGCTCAGAGCCTGGTGACCAGACACTCAAGAAAAGCAGCAGTGTTTGCTCCCGACCTTCCCCTCTCACCAGTCCTGATCAGGACTGAAGCTGCCCCTTTTCCAGGTTCTTCTACCCTCCAGGAATCTGGAAATGAAAGCAAGCGAAGGTAACTGATCATCTTTAAATGTGTTGCTCATCTCAGATAGCATTGGAAGTTTACTTCTTGGCTTCAAAAATGGGGGAAATAGTAAGGATTTTTTTCAACAAAGAGCACAGATGAAGGGGAGATATCTTTTATATTAGAAATCCTTCTTCAGAATCTCTCATTATGATCCAGCTGTAATGTTACCAAGGTTGGCCTCATCTTCTTCATCCATTAAGATTGATACTCAAAGAAATTCGTTACAACTGTATAAATTTACTTTTCTTCCCCAGATTTTTCACCTTCAGTGTGTACTTTATAAAAGAAAAATAAGCCAAATTATTTACATACCAATAAATATTCGTCATAAAGTAGTAAAATTTACGTATGTTGCAATATTGTTTTATGTGTTACCAATATATCCTTGTAAAGATTAGAGATGAGCCCCAGGTTCAGCACATCTATACTTGGGAACTCTCTACCTCTTTCTATGTATTCCTGCTAGTCTTATTTTAAATCCATAATTAACAAATTTGTTGTGGTAATATCACAAGATCCCCATAAACAAAAAGAAGAAAAGATAAGAAAAAAACAGGATCAAATTGTATTATATTTCTAGTACTCAGAGATAGTGATTCTTATTTAACATCTGCATTCAACTTTTTTCTATCCAAATATTTCCCAACTTTTCCACAAGGGAGATCATAGTGCACACAGCAGTTTTAAACCATTTTCACTTAACAGTATATCACAAATGTTTAAAATTCCCCAGAAGGATTATGCTTCATCTTTATCAGTATGTTCCTATGTTTTATCTGCATTGTGTGGATTGTGTGGATGTGCAATTTATGCAAAAACTCCCTTTTTAATCTTGTCCTCTTCTTCCTTCTGCTATATTAGTGCATTCTGTTTTGGCTCTTTGACCTCCAGCCTCTAAGCTTTTTTTTTTTCCTCCCTTTTCTGCCACTTCCAAATGGAAACTCTTTCCTCCTTTATCTGCTTGTCGGGAAATGGTGTTCACCCTCCAAGACTCAGCTGATAGGCCCGTTTCTCCAAGTCTCAAATCCAGCCTCGTCCTCTGCATTCCAGTCAGGCCTGTGGTATACTTGCATTATGAAACCGATCACACTCTGTCCGGAATGGCATCGGCCCGGGTCAGAGATCACACTCCACGAGCCCGACAAGTGGCATTCTTGATGCATCCTCCTGCTGGTCTGTATTGAAATGCTCTGGGCAGAGCAGCCTCTAGATGGCATAGACTGTTTTGGGAACTCCTTACTTGTCTTGGAAAGCACAGGATCGTGAAACAGCTGCCTGGCTAAGTTCTGTAATCTGCTTGGGCCCTGTGAGTCACGTATTAGAGGACATGAACCCAGATCATAATTGGGGTGCAAGCAAATCTGATTGAAGGATTGTGGGTTTCTGCAGAGAGACTCAGTAGGAGAAAGAGAGGGCAGCTCCCCAAGAGAAAACCACCGGTTAGCTGAGAGAGCCTGCCTGCCGAGCAGGGTGGAACTGTTGGAGGCAGCGGTGGCTGCTGGGCACCACGAGACTGTGCCTGACCGGCCACGCCTGGCTGTCCCTGCTGTGCCCTGGGAAGGAGGCTACTGTGTGAATAGAATGACTTGTACCACTAGGGACCTAAAGGCTCTGCTGTAGAAACCACCCTGAAAAAAATGAGTCAGACTCAAAGACAGAAGCGCACAGCCCTGATGCAGCCTGTTCCGTGTTAAGGGCCCCGTGCAGTCGGGTCTGGCCAGCAGGAGCAGGGGACAGGCTGGGAGCGGAATGCCGAGGTCCACGGAGCAGAAGGACGGGGCGCCTGCAAAGCTGAACGGAGAGAGCCTCTGGGAGAAGCCTCCAGCCACCCACACCCACTCCCACCGGGCCGGCTGACTCCTGGAGGGACGGCCCGCAGACTGCCCCTGCTCCAGCCGGCGCGGTAGCATTGAGCGCACGGCTCCTAGGGTGAGACACGGATACACATGGGAACTGCGTGCTTTTACCCTGTATCCTCGCTCTTGGCGTGGCATCTTACAGACCCCAAAGAGAGCCACTTATTTATTAAGCTTACAGGCGTTGCTGAGGCCTAATTTATACCTGGCATTATTCCAGGTACTGGGGCAAAAAAGGTTGGCAAAACCAGTTTTGCCCTCATGGAGCTAAATGTCCCTTAAACCAGAATTCAAGCAAATAGATTTACATTTCCTTACTCTCCTGCCTCTTCACGCAGTCTGTTTGGAAATATACTCGTTTATTTTCATAATATGCTGTTAAAATATGGAGGAACAAGTTGTTCTAGGACATAAATAACCTAACTGGTTATAAATGATCCTTAATAGGCATTGATATGTAAATTGATACTTTGGAACGTACAGTAATTTTTCCAAGTCTCTAAGCCAAGTGACTTGCTTTGGGACCCTAAATTGTTCATTAGCATGTGGAGGAAATGCACATTTTGTGTATATATGCAGTGCAACTGATTTGGAACTATAATCCTAAGTCTATACTGACCTGACAGTGAAGCATAAAATGAAGATTGGTAATTATTTTGAACCAGATTCTTACATAATTATTATTAATTCCTTCATGTTCAAGATGCTCTGCTTATTCTTGGGAAAGAAAAAAAAAAAGGATACAAGATCATTTCCACTGTCGATATAGTATAAAGCCTAGCAAATTTGGCCAAAGATGTAGACTTTCGAAATGAATGAGCTGCCAAGTGCTACTTTCCCCCTACTGTTGACAGATCAGAATCTTAATCCACAGTGTTCAGCCTGGAGGGGAGTGCTGCACATGTGCTGTGTGCTGAACACAGGCAGGAAACGGGAGTGTCCAAATAGCATGAAATAGACTCGGTGCTTCCAGACGCCCCTGTGTGTGTGATGAGCATATCCAAAGTATTTCTATCCATTTCTCACTTGAGTCCTGTTATTTTGAAAAATTCTCAAATAGATGAATTTTCTATAGTAGTAATTAGAAAATGGACGATAATTTAAAAATGAACAAAAGCCACCTCTTTTCAAAAGCTTTATTCCCTCCTGAAGAGAGTTTTTTCACAGAGGTACCTACCTACAGTGTATGGCATTTCAGGTTTTTCAAGGAAGAGTCACACATTTAATTTTTACATCAATCTATGAGCTCGGTAGTATCATCTTCATTTTATAGGTAACAAAACTGGGCTGAAGATATTAGATAATTTGTCCAGTTTGACTAAGAAATGACAACAAATTGGTCAGTAATCAGAAAACATAAAAAACACTTATATAAGTGAAAAGGAAATTTTTTCCCATTTTGGGCAAAACGTTATTTTTAGGTGTTTAGGGGAGATGCTTGTGAGATGGGTGGCATGACCTCTGTCCACAAAGACCCTCTATTTGAATGGAGAAAAATAAACCATTTCTGTAAAAGATATAGATCATTATATTAAAAGTGCAAAATAATAAATTGTATGTGACAGGCATAAATTCTGAGGTCCTAGGGACTAATGCCAATGCTCAGTGATATTAATGCTATTAATACTAGGGACATTGCTTTCTCAGTGTGCAGGAGAGGGGGTGGGTGACTACCTGTGAATCAGTAGAAGTTTTTCTAGAGATAAAATACTAGCACAGAAACCAGGAAAAGAAAAACCGGTATCCCTGAGCAGTGGGAGGGTTTCATGGAGAAGCAATTTCCGTCATAATTTCTAATTGTATCATTAATGAAATGAAAAAGACAGGGAAGAAAGCACCATCAAATTTTTACTGATGAAAAATCCACATCAATATTTTCCATATGAAAAGTCCATATAAATATTTACAAATAAGTATGAAACTCTTTAAAAACACATCAGCTATCTAGACAGAACCTTTCTCAGTCTGAAGTTTTCAAGCTAGAGTAGAAAAACGGACTCCCTTCCCCACCCTTTCTGTCTTCTCTCAGGGGGTCCTTGGAATAAATTGTAAAGGAGTGCACGTTTCCTTCGAGGAAAACCTTGAAGAGAGAGAGAATGCAATACCTCACTCCCATGTAACATAAGGGGATACTTTTTAAAGTAGAGGTTTTATTTTACAACAGGCCTACAGCATATATTCCCACAGGTTTAACCCTGACCTACACCAAAAGGTTCTGAGAGATCTACTAATTAGGTACTAAAGTTTTTGAAGAGAAAAAGATTTTAAAAGAAAAAAAAAAAATTGCCTACCTCTTTCAAGCCCCCCGGGGAGCTACCTTTTCCATGGACAGTGATGAGTTATGCAGGCTGAGGTGCTGTTCTTGGAGAAATAACGAAAGCAAGTTTTGCTGAAATAATTTTTTTTTTAATTCAGACGTTCTTTTAGCTTCAGTTGAAGGAAATTCTTATGAAGGTTTAAACAAGGAAACGTTTAAATTTAGACAGTTGATGTGTGACTTTTCTTCTTTCATTTATTTTTGTAGACAACAGCTGTATAGAATGATACTGCCTAAGATGTCTATTAATTGATTCATTCTGCAGTTAATTTGTCTAGATCCAAGCTGATAAGCCCCAGAGTAAAAATTCGGACAAGCGAAATAGAAATTTCTCTAAGCCAACATTTAGAACAATATTTGCTTGAATCTTACTGGTATCCTGAATCATAGTATAGCCACAGAAATAAAATATTTCCAGAGGATGTCCCTGGGTCAGTATTTTTTAAGTTCTTGAAATTTGATGTTTTTAATGAATATGGCTTTTGAGATTAATCTTAAGATCTTATGACACATAACATTACTTACAGCTACTATTTCATCATTAAAAATCCTGATACCAGGGAGAATATAGCTGGGATCCTGGCTCTGCTACTTAATAGGGAAATGATCTTGGACAAGCTCTTTATCTTCTCCAAACCCCAGTTTCCCCAATTGTAAAACGAGAATAGCTATGTTTATGTAATTGGGATTTTACACAGATTAAAGGAGGTTCAGCGTTGGCCGTAATTAGTATTGATGACTTACGGGCGAGGTACTTTTAGGAAGTTAATATATGAGCAGAGCAGTTATTTAACCGATGGTGGTAATGTTGTTTCTTTTTTTAAAAACTATGTGATCATCATGGGGGTCTGAATGAATTCACACTCCTCCGAATGACTGAAGTTACAAAATAACAGCAGGATTTAAGTTTTAATTCCTTAGGAAAGAATGATTTTTAGGGTTGATGGATCCAGGTGTTGACTATATTGCAAAGTTTTAAAAAAACAGGTATTTGGCTAGACAAAGAATATATGGAATAATTGCAATATTTCCCTGTAGAGGAACTAAATAATTTCTTCCATTTCATACTAATTTCTACACAGAATACATTTTTAGTCTCCAAGATTTTTAGAAATAAGGGTTTCATGTATTTATTTTTAGTAAGCTATCTTTGGTATATTTGGTATGATATGTATGTACCATTGTCATAATAGTGCTAGAAAGCTTAAATATTTTCATTATTTTTTAATGTTTCGGAATTTTTAAAAAAATTCTATTTTTATACTCCCTATCAGTATCTAAGAGTCAAAAAGAATGACTGTACTTACATTTTTAGAAACAGAGCAAAACTTATGCATCTTCATGGATGTTAGAATAAGGCACTTGCGGGATCATAGCTGATTCTATTTGGAATTTATTTATTTTTGAGGAAGCTCTATGCTAAGTATTATGAGATCTAAAACAATAATTCAATACAATTTTAAAAATTGTTTTTTAGAAAAAAATAATTCGACTATGAGAGCTAGTTTTAATGCATTATAGTGGTCCCTCAGTAATTTTGGTTATTGTGGGTGAAATTCAAAAAAAAGAGCATGGAAAACCAATCCTTTGAGAAATCATTTTATACATTTCTTCAGTATGTCCATATTAGATAATAAAATGATTTAAGAGGTAACAGAAATGTCAAATGGAGTCTGGTTAAGGTATTCATTGGAAACAGAGAAAAATTGTAGCATTTACTTAAGAATTATGATAAAACCAGAGTTAGAGTTAAAGATGAAAGGACTTCCCTTGAGTTGGTAATCAAGAATATGATGCCAGATCGACTCTCCCAGTGGTTTAGGGGTGGTGTCGCGGAGTCGATGATTCAAGTGAACAGTGGAGAAACTGCATTTTGGGGGACATAACTCTTTCTGAGAAAATGCAATAAGATACTATCTCGCTGATGCTCTCCTGTGACGTGATCTCATTCCACAGAGATGCTTCTTGCAGGGAGTAATTCTTTGTCACTAGAGATAAGCAGCCCAAGAAGAAAGAAGAGTCTTCTGACCTAACAGAAGAATTCTGTGAACGGACTGTGTTCCATATTTTTATGAAAAAGGACTCATCATCTTGCCGGTTAGATTCCAGATAGAGATGCAGCTTTCAAAAAGTCACGGGGAAACACTATGTGAGTTAAAGCAAGTGTGTTTGTGAAGGCTGGCACTGCTGGATTGTTCTCCTCACTCTTGGGCAAGCAGAAAGAGGGCTTATTTCCAACTCTGACTCAGGAGGACATAACACTACGAAAAGAGACGTAAAAGTGCCTGGGAATCTAAAAGAGAATTAGACTCCTTGCCTGATTCTATTTCTCCCTGTTTTTCTTGGTCAGTCTTAATATTTGGGATGGAGTCTCAGGAAAACAGCAATCTTTTCATGGAGTAAACACTTAAAATATCTCTTGAGTGAATGTTGAATGAGAGTAGATAATTTGGAAGAACAATCAGGACTCTGGATTATTTTTGCTCTGTTAAAGGGTTAATTTTAAAAATCTCCACCCATCCTTCTAGGGTAAGTTGCTGATGCAGTCATAAATTTGGCCACAGATTTCTGACATTTGCTGTTAAAGTTAACGTCAGAAAACAAAGAGGTATCTATGTTAAACTTAGAGGTATCTAAGTTCAAATTGAGAACCATTAAGAACAGAATCAAACAACCTTTTTAAACTTAGAGGTATCTAAGTTCAAATTGAGAACCATTAAGAACAGAATCAAATAACCCTTTTTTGTAAAAAGAACATTGTTTTACTGAATATGCCTATTTTAGAAAAATGCAGTTAATGCAGAAAAAGTGAATGATGCATATGTGCTTTCCTAATAATTTTAATTGAGGTTTAAAAATTTTAATTCACTAATGAAAGAAGACAAGATGAAATACTGACATGTTTTATCTCTCTAGTTATTAACATAGCAATTTTTCAATAAAATTATTAGAGCAAACTTTAATTTTTTAAAAAATATTATTATAAAATAATCTGAGTCCTCATATATTAAAGTTGAAACTCAGGGGTTTTTTTAAAATAAAAATTCAAGACGTTGATGTTTCAAAATTACAAGAGGTGACTAGGTCGGGTAAAAGGTCTATTATTCGTGATAAAAGATTTGAGGCTACAAACCTTTTAATCTAAATCAGGCATTAAAAATACTTTGGTATTATGACCTGGTTCATTTTTGTCACTTCAATTTTCAGAAATTAAAGGAGTAACACCAAAGAGTAAAAGCATTTTGAGTATACAAATAAAAAATAGAAAAAAACAAGCTAACAACTGGATGGGTAAAAATCTACGTACGCATCCATGTCTTTGACTACTGATCTACAGACCTAAGGCAATAAATAGCTTGTTTTTCACCTGACCGTAATCATTAGCTCCTAGGGACTGTTTCAGCCTTCCACTAAGGCTGCTAGTTGTGACACAAATAGTTACTAAACTAAAACCACCTGTTATTTTTAGAACTGCTGCTAAATATCTTGTAAGTGATAATGACCTCGAAGTACAAACTGGGGTCCTCAAATGAAAATGGAAGAACTAAGAGGAGCAAAGATTAATATCTCACTTCAGGCAACTAAGCTTGTGCGGACTTTAGTTTAACGAGTGCTGAAGCCTTATCGGTATACTGCACATTTTCCACCTCGGCAATATGCTGATTACGCATACACGTGATCTTGGACACTATGTATAAACTAGTCTCCCGCATCAATGATACCCGCACTGCAGCCGTTTTAAGAGTTAAAATGGCCCGAGAAATGAACAGTGCTGATAGGACCAAGTTACACATTCAGAGTGACACCTTTGTCCTTTGATATCATTTCCCAACAAGGTTATCATTGAAACTTCTTCCCTTCGAAAGACTTGTATTTCTCAGTCCCCTAAAGTAGCTGACAACACAGTGTGAGTTGACATGCAGCCCTAGGTTCTTCCTTTTTTTTTTTTTCCTTTTCTTTTCAGAGTTCTCTTAAAAGATTTGAGTTATCTGTCATCAGGCCCAAGTTTAGATTCTCCCGAGCCAAAGCAGCTTGGAATGTGTTGGTGAAGAGGACACTCCAGACGGGACAATATGCCTGTCTGCAGGGTGAGCGTGTGGATGAGGGCCCAGGGGTTGCAGCAGAGTTGCTTCGGCTGGGGTAAGCCCCGGAAGGGAGCGCGGAGCCCCCGGGAACGGATTCTGGTGCTGAAAGGGTGCACTTCAACCTTTCAGTTTGTACACAAGCGTCAGCGCAACAGCATTTATCTGGCAATTGGCCTTCTTATGCCTAATTTTCAACCCACAAGTAGGAGTGAGGTTGTTGAGGATATCCTCACCCTTAGAGTTATTCACTTTGCATAATGACTCTACTTAGCACGTTAGGAGGGGGTGCTGATGTCTAAGTGCCGATCTGCTCCACAGTCATTACCGTGTACCCTTCAATTAAGCAGTCCAGATATGAGTTCTTTTAAGATAAACTGAGAGTGATTGTGGTGGTGGTTACATGGGTATGTACATTTGTCAAAACTCATCTCACACTTGACATAGGGGAATTTTATTACAAGTAAGTTATACTGCAATAGAGTTGATTTAAAAAAAAAGTTTAGGCATCTCAAAGTGTGGAGAACGTAAAATAAGAAAACTGCTGTCTTCAAGGGCATGCTAATTTCTGCTCTTGTTACAGAAATAAACTTTTCTGAGTAGAGTTAACCATTTATAGTAAATAGGAAAACTAGCCCGATGCATTGATTACAGTTGATCACACTGATCATGTGATCACGTCTCCCTTCTCACCACTGTGTTCCCATGGGTTTGCCTGGTGCACAGCACGTAGTAGGTGCTCAATAAATGTTTGCGGAATAATAGATGTCTGGTACTAGAATCATTACCGTATAAAATGACACTATGCATCACTGTCTTAAAATCTTTTTTTAAATGTATAAGGCAAAGGGAAAGTGTGATAGAAATATTAATTTAATCGGCCTACAGCTGAAAAGATATTCTTGAATTGCTTTGTTAAATATCCTTTAGCGCCATCATACTCTTCTTGCTATTTGGCCGTATCAGATGCTTGATGGTCAACATTAGAAGTGGGAATCCAAGCTCATTACAATGTGCTGGATTCTGATTTGTCCTCTTGGCAGAACCAAGGGTTTTCCTGTCTATTTGATTTTGAATATATCATGCTTCCTACAACCTGGTACAAAACCCCATGCTTTTGCAGGGGATAGATGGGAAAAATAACAAGATTTGAAATCCTCAGTCTCTGTTTATCTAGGCGAGTGGGAGTGGGGTGAGAGTGAGGGTTTTCTCCCTTATACATAGAAATGATGCTCTGTGTTGCATTAGTCATAGATATTTTGAACGATCTGGGAAAGCGTACCAAAGGAAGGATTCTGCCTTGATTTATGAATAGGCCTTTGCCGATTTGGTTGCTTTCACAAAGCGATTTATTTTAAGTGATTGAAATTATGGAATCTAAAGACACCCAAACAAGATAGTGAAATGGAATAGGTGAATCTTCTCTTTGGTTGAGGGAAGATGATGGATGATGATCACGTATTTGGAGAAAATAAAATATTTAGGGGCAGGTGTATGGCTGGAGGCTTTTCTGCTTATTTGGCAGTCCAAAGCAATAGTCAAGACTGGCACTCAGTTGAGTACCTGACAATTCAGAACACAGGCTTGGAGAATATAGGAATGGCAGAAGAAGTGCCTTTTGCTTTCTGCACTGTGTTTGGCTGTCTGGTAAACACAGTATAGGAGAAGGCATCACAGCCATCATTTTGAACTGGTATATTTAAAACACTACATCAACAATACTAAATATTTAAAATAATTAACTGAAAGAGTTTCTTGAAATATTTATAAATTAAGACTTTTTCCTAGAATGTTTCCAACAGGATGTTAGTTTTAATTATATTTACCTTGTTTTCCTACAACAAAGTCTTATTTGAGTACATAAAATCACTTTACTTAATCACTATGTGAAAGACATGTAGACAGAAAGGAGATAAATGATTACAGATTAATCATTGCGATCGTCACAAACTCTCTGTGGCTTAAAGTTCGGACCTACTGTTCTCTCTTACTAATTATGTTGACTCTCTTCATAGACTCTTTTCATTTCACAATTTTCTGCATTACCCTATAAGCTGCTTCATGGCTGGGGCAAGTTTAGTTCTCTCTACTCTTTGCAGTGCCTCCTGCATACTATGATGCTCGTTGAATATTTTTTGCAGTGATTAATTGAATAAATTAATAAATACATGCATACATGTGCACAAATGCTTACTGTGGTTAAACACATTAACTGTTTCCCATTTTATCTTTTTCCCTCTTATTACTAGAATCCTCCAATTTGAAGCTGAGCACATGACTTCTTAGATAGTTTCCATTTTTAAATTTTTCTTTCAGCTAGTTTTGACTATATGACCAAGTTCAAACCACTCCTATATTATCAGAAAATTTGTCTCCAAATTTTCGTATTTCCAGCTGAGGACAAGCTACTTGGCTTTCTACTCTTTTCTTTTCTCATGAACTGGAACACTAACTTGATTATGAGTCAGTTCCAAACATGCAGAGTTGGATAACATTCTAAGAGATGACAGCACATAAAGATGGAAGGACTCTGGACCTCTGAATGACAACTTGCAGCACAATTATCTTTCAGCCTGGACCACTCAAACTGGAACGAGAGAGAGAAGTAAATATCTATTTCATTTAAACTGTTTTACTGGGGAGTCTTTGTTATAGCAGCTTAACTTGTGCACTAATTACTATATATTCTTTATGATTATGTGGTATATACATGCAATCACATACCTATGAATTGAGTTAAAAGGGAGAGGAAAAAACTAAATGACCCCATTAAAAAAAAAAAGCTCTTTTGCTATTATTTACTTCACATGTGAACATATAATACATATGCCATTTTGAAGACTCAAAAATAGACAGATACACAATAAAGAGTTGAAAGTCAATTTGTTGACTTTGAGCTTGTGACAATTTTTCTGAGCCTCATGTTCAAAATTTGCACTTTGAGCTGTAAAATGTTATGTATCTTCAAAATTCTGTAGATTCTTCTTAATATTATAATAATATAAATTTTTAAGAATTCCAATGAGATAACTTCCCAATGATCTTGCACATAACTGAAGTATTTCTAAATTTAACCACAGGGCTCATTAGAAAGAACAGCATGCTCACTTAAATAGTCCTTCTAGAGTCAACCATGGGCATGTAACCTTATATTTAGTTGTTTAAAAGGATGAATAACAAGGTGCCAAGTAGTTTTCATAACAAGTCTCTTCCCTTTGAGATCCTGCCTTTGGATTCCCAGCTTTCTATCTGTAAGACCAATCCAAGAGAATTTACACTAGTGTAGATGTCAGAAAGACAGGAATTAAACTCCATTGTTCTCTTCTAAATTTTACTATATAAATATTTTTCACATCTAAATTCAGGATATTTATTATGGTTATATCAAATATTTGCATTTTTTAATTCTCCCAATATTTGTCATTCCAAAATTATTACAAAATTCTATAAACATTGAAGTAATTTTTTGCAAGGCAACTGTGGTGGTTCAGTGGATAATACAAAGAGATTTCAGACATGATTCCTATCTTTAATGTGCCTTCAGACTAATGAGAAAATAGAGTACACTCACAAATAAAAATGAAAGGTAATGTTACAGATCTTTTTCACTTGAGGAGAGCAGATATAAGAGACATATGAGTGAAATGGGAAAGTTGATGTGTTAGTAGTCAGTGTGGATTTGAAATAGACCTTGAGGTATGAGCAGGCCCTAATCAAGAGCCCTGAAGTGTGGAGCCAGATGGCAACAAGGTGGAAATGTGTACAATGTATTTGCAAAGCCAAAAGTAGCCTGCGTGGTTTAACTGAAGTAGTTGACTTGAATAGGGTATATGTGGAATGAAGGCTTTCTGGATCACTCTGGGCCAAATCAACTCAGTTCTTGAAGATGAACTTGAGGCACATGGATTTCATTCATCTTTTTAGGGTAAGAAAGGTACATGAAAATCAGCTTCTTAAGAAGATTAATTTCAGAGCATGATGTTAAGGGAATTCGAGAAGACAAACTGAAGCCAGAGAATTAAATTAGGGGGAAATTGGAGTTACTCAGGCAGGAGAAGATGTGGATTTGAACTAGAGGAAATGGCAGAATGCATGACTTTTAGAACCCTAGTCTATTGACAATGAATTTGATCTTAATGTGTTTTTTTGTTGGTTTTTTTTAATGTTCCCTCTGCTGCCCTTCCTTAATTGAGCTATGATTTCTCATGTTAACCCTGAGTCTTTCATGGCTCTCTCACATTAAGAATTCTTACTTTATTACTTGTACCAGTAAAAGTGGTACTGGTAGCTATTATTTAATAATAACTTTGTTGATCACACACATCTTGATTAGTTTTCATGTATTACAATATGTAAATTACATTTGGAACCATATGAAATTGCCATGCTTACAGGCAAAAAATGAAGCGCTGTGGCTTCATATGGTTCACTTAATCCTCACAACAATCATATGAGTTAGTTACTATTATTGTTTGCATTTTATGCAAGAAAACTGAAACATAGAAAGCTTAATTTGCCTAAGGTTGTAAAACCAGTCTGGTTTTACAGAGCTAGGATTCAGACAGAAGCAGTGTTTTCACAAAGTTCATGCTCTAAACCACGTGCTGTCTGCTTATACTGTACCAAGCCCTTTTATCTTATGTAATCTTCCCAGCGATCTTGGGAAATAGATACATTCCCATTTTAAAGATAAGAAGAGTGGGACAGAGGAAAGTACTTTGACCATGGTCACCCACCTAAGGAGGAAAGGTTAAGGTCTGAACCTAGTTCTGTCTGACTCCAAAAATGTTAACACTCAGTCTGCATCCTTTACAGAGAAGGAGGAGGTAAGATTGGCATTCTTGTGGCTACTTATTGATGATTTCAAGAGAAATCCTTCTCATTATTCCACTCTTCTACTTAATTTGTGGACTTTGTCAACAACCAAAATGGTCCCACATCTGTAACGTTATGTTCTGAAATTCTTTCTTGACACTACAACTTGCCATCCTTCTCTCTCTACCATGTTTACTAAACATTGCCTTTGTCTTTAAACTGACATCAATTCCCTAATCACATTTTATTTTATTCAGCTTCTTTCTCTTTTCACTTCATACCCAAATCATAATGGACACTACCATTATTTCATCTTTGCTTTTCTTATTATTTTCAATTTCTTAATGCCACTGACACATTTGTTTCATTTTGCCAGGTAATTCCCATCCTGATTCAACCAAACTATCAATTTTCTCCAATTTTCTTCTCAGGTAATTTGTATATAGCTGGAGATAACTACAGAACCACGTGGATTGACTTCAACACAAACATATGATTTCTGGTCTAAAAGTTGAACCCTAGACACTACACAGCAGTCTTTTTTTTAAAGTCATTTAACTCATTTATCTCATTTTTATTCATTTCCAAATACACTCAGAACTTGTTTTAAACTGTCTTTTCTGTTCTCAAGCTGCCAATTTCCTTCCCACCCCTTTCAATCTCAACCCCTAATTCAGTGATAAATTAAAACTTTGCATTCCCTCAGTCTTATGACCACATTTGTTTACCTCTTCTCTCAACCAAATATTTCCTCCTACTCAGAAAAAAAGTTGCTCCCAACTTCCCTCTCTCTCCAAAGATTGCCCTTCTCTCAAAGTTTCATCCTCTCTTAGGACTTGGAACATTAGATTATCTTTTCTCTTTTGAATCATCAATCTCCCACTCATTTTTAATGAATCTCTTGTTGTTGTTTAAAAGCATACTCAAGCTTCAGCCACTCCTTCCTAAGAAAACAAATAAATGTGCCCTTGATCTGGATTCTATGAAGACGTCTATGGTTAAAGTTGCCAGCTCTGCCTGAGAGCCATTAAATGTTCTCCAGTGTTTTCCTGAACCACTTATCTGTTTTAGCTTTTCTCGCAAAATGCTTCCTAAACTTTTCTAAGTCTTTCCCAACTCTCATCTCAGGTTCTATTTGCCATTTGGAGCCTCATCTAGCTCCTTATCCTATGAGCTCAGCATTGCCTCTGCTTTAATCTGTGCCACCTTTTTGTTCTTTTAAACATAGACTCCCTGTTGGAGGATTCTCCAGCCATATGATTGAGATGCAAATACTTCTTTCACTGCCTGCCACCTTAACTCCTTTCTTAATTAAACTCAAATCCATCCCAAGAGTGGTCTGTATGTGTTGCCTACTTTTTAAAATTGAAGTATAGTTGATTTACAATGTTGTGTTTGTTTCAACTCTAAGCAAAGTGATTCAATTATACATATATACATATGCTATACAGTAGGTCCTTGTTGTTTATCTATTTTATATATAGTAGTGTGTATATGTTAATCCCAAACTCCTAATTTATCCCTCTCCCCCTTTCCGCATTGGTAACCATAAGTTTGTTTTCTATGTCTGTGAGTCTATTTCTGTTTTGTAAATAAGTTCATTTCTATCATTTGTTTAGATTCCACATATAAATGATATCATGTATTTATCTTTCTCTGTCTGACTTACTTCATTTAGTATGATGATCTCTAGGTCCATCCATGTGGCTAAAAATGACATTATTTCATTCTTTTTAATGCAGTAATATTCCATTATATATATGAATCAATGTGTTACTTACTCTTAAACTGTCTTTGACGTTTCATCCTCTTGCAATCTGCTTTTATTTTCACCACTGTCATGAAACTGCTCTTCCTAGCATAACCAGTGACCTTCAAGTTGAGTTCCCAAATCCAATCCTCTCATTTAATTTTTTCTATCTTTCTGCTGTGTAGTCAGATCATCCTTCTCCAACATTTCTCTTTTCTAGGTTCTTTGATAATATTGTCATTTATTAACTATTCTGTAAGAATTTTGAGCAGGTTTTATATTACAGGCAATATGTTAGACTCTAGGGATAGAGAGATAAACTAGATACACTTCCTGTCCTCAAGAAACTGATGGTCTAAAGAGGGAAAGAGAATAGAAAATCAACTTTTACAGTATAATATATTGAGTGCTATAATAGAGCATAAAAAAGCTGAAGGGGATATGGTAGTACAAAAAGAATAAAACGACAGTTTCTTGGATTGGGAAAGCTTTTCATATTTCTTATTTTAACCACATCTGCTAATATATCTTCCCTTCCTGCTCCTTAAATATCAGCATTCTCCAGAGTTATCTTTTCACTTTGTGTCCTTTCTTCTTTTCTATCTTCCCTTTTGAAATGTCATTCTACTTTACCTTAATGTCCAACTCAGTATCTGTAGCTCGCTTCTATCTGCCAAGTTCAAGACCAGTTTTTGCCTCCTGGAATCTCTTCAGTATGTTAAAAACTATGCTCATTTGCTTTCCTATAAAAGTTGTTTTTCATCCTGAGTTGCCTTTCTTGACTAATAGTCTTTTCTATTCGGTCCCCAAGTTAGTGCCCTCACATTAATCTGGAATACACCACATTGTTTATTTATTTGAATTCCCAATTAGGTCATTAGTTACTGGAAGACAGACACTTTGCTCCTGACATTTTTGAATAAACTCTGCCTGGCACATTTAAAGCTTTATGATGTTTACAAATGAATGTATAAAGATGAGAAAACAGATTAAGAATTATTCGCAACATGCTAGGAATCATAGGTGATGTTTAGGTTTGAGTCTTGGTGATGAGAAAAAAGGTTGTGTCATCTAAACTGAGGGAGGAAAGGAGAAGAAAACATAAACTCATGGTTTGCCTTTATTACTTTTAGGTTGACTCTGTTGGTGAAGCTTTCAGGCAGAGAGACTCAGGTTGTATTTGGAAAGACTGCTCTGGACTTGACAAGGAAGTTTGGGAGCACTCACTGAAGAAAGGGATGGGAATGACACTTTTAGAACTTGGATGCAAGTAAACAAAAAAGGAGAAATGGCTCAAATTTTTAAACAATGAACAATAGCATCATGTACCGTCATAGACAGTGACATCCAGCGGGATTTTATATATACAGCATTTTGGGTCAAAGTTGAATATCCAAGGTGAGAGAGCCATGGTAGATATGTTTAGACAACTAAGGAGAGGCTACAGAGACAACTCTGGAAGAGAAATAGTGTCTTGTCACAAAAATCAAAGTGGACAGGAGAACGGTGTTCCCTTTAACTGATCTGGCCAATAACAGTGGTGTCCCACCCTATAACAACCAAGAAAAGAGAGTTTTGTAAGGAGGTGACCAACCACATTGAAAGAAATGAAAGCTTAAGCTGAATGAAGTGGGAAAAAACACTAACTGATTGTCCCATTTGATCAAATGACCTTGTAAAACAAAGTTGCAGTAGAATGACAAGGGCTGAGGAATGACTGGTAGCAGGTAGTTAAGGAGAAGCCAGTGATGGAGGTAGTGAACTGAAAGCATGCTTCAAGAAATTTGGCAGAAAATGCAGGGAGAAGATATTAACTCTAGGAGCAGTGAAGCCAAAATATTTTTATTTTATTTTAACTTCCTTTTCTTTTTTTTTTTTTCTTTTTCTCTTTTCTTTCTTCTTTTTTATTTGATGGGGGTAGGGTAGGGGGGTCCTACTCTGTTCACAAGTAGATAGAAAATTGGTTGAGTAGAAAAGAATGATGAAAAAGGATAATTGAGCATGAACCAAATTTACTGAATAGCTATCTTGAAAGATGCTCTTGGGTTAAACATAGCCCAGTTGGTGGTGAGTAAGTCTGTTCATAAGCACTAGGCTGCAAATAGCTCTTTCTTGAGGGCATAAAGCTACTTTGGTGGCCTGAGTCCAGGATTCTAAGGTGATTTTCTTTTTCTTTAGTTGGGGATGTTCAAGCATGTAGAGATCTAATCCTACCCCTGACCTTTACATACCTTACTTTGTGGTTTTAAGGAAAATGGGCCAAGGCCGTGAATGGAAACATAGCATCACGATTCAGATGCTGGGTAGCGCATAGCAAATATGATTGGTAATATTGATCATTTTACCTTTTTTTTTTTTTTGCTAACAGTTTATTTGGGGAACACAGAGTTAGTATTTGCTCAGTGCCAAATATAGGGATTTTATCCAGTATAACAAAAAATAATTAAAAACTTCTGTAGAAATTGAAGGAACTACATTTATAGCTTGTTGCAAGTTTGCCTTTGTGAATACTAATTCATTGCTGCTAATGTAATCTATCGACTTTTCCATGTGAAGACACCCTTATAAAACAAAGAATTGGCTGGTGTTATTATGTGTTATCATATTTGCAACATTCTTGTATTATGTGTCTTCTCTAGTTTCAGGGAAAGTTTTAAACCATTTCATTCATTAGTAAGCAACATACGTTAGCATGTATTTTTCTGCAGATTTAACAAATTCACTTCAGAATTCACAATCATTTAAAAATACCCTTTTTAAGTTACAATTTCATGTAACATTTAACTGATTCCCACATGTACAACCTATTTGGATTCCAGCGTCTTCAGCCCTATAAAATGTCTATGACTGATGTAAGCTGTTTCCCAGAAAACATCACATAATGATACCATGTAATGAAACCATCTTTACCCAATACTTCATACTTTCACATCCTCAAATTTAGGTTGTAAATAGAGAAGTTACAAATTTTTTCATTACTTAGAAATGTGTATATTTCTGACCCAGAAAAATGCCTAGAACTTCGTAAAACCATTCGATACTTAAGGAAAAAGTGGTTGTTTCTTGGTGCTGTCATCCTTTGTAAAAAGATGAATAGAAGTTGACAACAAGTGTCATTTATTTGTCAGGCTGGTGAGCAGGATCTTTTGATACGCAGAATTATTTGTCAGGCAACACCTTTCTAGTTCTCTCTTCACCTTAAAGTGGATCTATCTACTCTGGGTCATTCCTATCTGTATTTGATAGCAGGGCTTAAGTACAGCTCAGCCCCGTGAATTTTGCATTCCTCTTTTATTACCCTTTCTCAAAAACACTCACCAAATCTTCCTTTTAAAATGTATGTTAAACTTTTATCTGCAGCAACAGCTAAAATGAAGTTAGACATGGCACAAAGGACACATTCTAGTCTCCAACTTGAACACTTGGGGAGTTAACGTCAATCACTTGTGTAATTCTTTTAGTTTGGCATCTACCCCTTATTCCAGTTTAAATGTACAAGACATCTCTAATATCAAATGTATAGTAATACATAATATAATATCTAAAATTTAAAAGTTGTCTCATCAAACACATGGTACCAAAAGTTTTCAATTTTATCTAGGTATCTGATTCCAAGATAGTTTAGGACTTCATTCAACATTTCACAGACTAAACAAAAGTAACAAGTAAACAAGCAAACAACAAATAAAACAAAGAACAAAAATGTTCTTCACTAATTCCAATCCTCTTACTTGCTTTATTTTCATTGTCTTGAAAGTCTTCATGAGAGTGCAGTTTTGTCAGTAGAAGATAAATCCATGAACTTAGCTAAAAACAATTTCTTCAGATATCTTTGTTTTTGTTGGAGTGTTATCAGTAAATTTAATCCTACTATGTTTTCTGGGATTTGTAACAGTTAATGTAATTCCTGCTCATTATCAAAGTCACTGTGCTTATATTTTGATGAGGTGTAAAATTAATATATCGCTGGTTTTAAAAGTTTATCCTGAGAAATATAAGAAGTCAGAGGGGAAGATAGGTTTCTGGATCATATTTTTTTGGCATAACTGTTTATTTAAATAAAGAGAACTCTGTTCCTGGTATTCTAAGTGGGTATGCACATCATTAGTTCCTTTGTTATTATTATTAGTAGTAGTAGGTGAAATGGGCAGTCTGTTGTCTATTTGGGAATTACTGCCTCTTAACATTTTTATAACAATTGGTCATGCGGTCATTTTTTTCTTGAGTGGGAAAAATTAAATTATATTCATGAGTTTCTAAAACAGGGTACAAACTTTTATATGTAAAGGGAATACATTTTCAGTGTGTTACAATATCACCATTTTTAGAGTAGGTCAGATATTTCGGGGGGAACAAAGCTATCTTCTACCGGTGATTAAATACATTTGCCAACATCTCAAGCTCAACTATCCATTCTTTTTATAACTTTATCTGATTTTATATTCAATTTGATTTTGATATATTTCACAAGATACAATAAGTCATTTTTTAAAAATTCTCTTTTATGTGCATAGTATTTGAAAAATACTTTTAAGTTACATTGCTCAGAAGACAGATTTCTTTTTGCTTTGCTGGATACATTTTCTTGAACTGGCAATTAAAGGGTTATTTAATTGGAGAAGTTCAGAGTCGGATCAGTATTTCCCAGTGGCACATATCTTTAGCAGTATGTGTGGAAGCCAACTCGGAAGAAACACGTTTGAAGTGGCAGAACTAATCATGTAGAAGCAATTTGCGATTTTCTTTCTCAGCCCAGATAAAACAGAGCATTATGACATTGGCTGCGCTGAGCAAGGTCAATTTACTGTGAAAAGCCAGCTATAGACTCCAACTTCAAATAGACTTTTATCCTGCATAGCTAAAACCAGGATTTACTCTACTGCTCACACCACAGAGTGGGCAAAATGAAGTGGACAATTCAATTAGGATGCATCCGTGTTTGTCACTACTTTTTTTTCCCAACTGTTTCGGATAATCAGCTTGTAACTAGATCTCAAGATTTCCCACACCCCTGGGAGTGAAGTATAAAGGCTTGGTTGTTCATATTCTGTGCGATAAAGTTGAATTTTAAGTGTTGTCAAATTTAATCAATAAGAATCTACTGACTACCTTAAAAAAGTTCAATACTGAGTTTCTTTTATTGTATTTAAGTATTTTTGGCTTTAAAATGAAAGATTTCTCTGAAATATATACACAGAACTGTCTTTACAAGAATATAGAGCATGAAAAGCACAACAGAGCTTTTTCAGTTCAGCATTTCTGTCATGTGCTCTATGAATGTATAATTATTCTTCCTGATACAGGAACCACTACATAAAAAATGATCCCACTTCTGTTGTACTCGATGTAAAATTTGCCTTAGTTTTTGGAAATGATTATATTCATGGGAGCAATCCTATAAATTGTTTGGCTAATCACAGTGAGTAAACACAGTCTATTCTCTTAGACACGAGGAAAAATACTCTCCTACCTTCTTTTCTGGCTGACGTCCAGAGTAGATTATTCTTATGGAAAATGAAACAAGAGTGTACCTTAATTAACTCTTCAAGGATTCAGCCATCTGGGACATCCATGTTCAGTGCATTTAACTTTATTAAGTGCATCTGATAGACTCGTTGGGTCACAATGTATATCAGCAATGGTGCCAATAATCAATTACATTCAAAATATCACAAAAGTGGGATGAAACTTGTTTCCAGAAGCTGAGCCAGAAAGTAAACGCAGATGATTAAATGTCATTGTCATTATGGTTCATAATAAAAAGTGTACATCCACGCCTAGGGCACAATAGCTCTACCAACTAATGTACTAGTCAACAGTTTTCTGGACCATATTCTGACGCTCCCGATAAAAGTCTGGCAGGTGATGAAACTCTTCAGTGCTGACATTCGCTCCTGGAACATTGTGGAAGGCAGTCTTTTAATGTTTTCATTGGCTTACTGAGATGCTGAGGTCAGGCAGTACTCATTGGTCTCCTGCTTTTGCTGACCCAGTGATTGACAGTAATGCAATGTTCTTTTGGAATTTATGACTCTGGGTAAAGGACAGAGTGAAATATGTGACTCAGGTCAAAAATGAGGATGGGGAATATCAGAAATGAGGTGCTCATTTTAAATAGAAGTGTAGAATCATTAGTCTTTAATCCTGTGTTTTCAAACTCAGACTCAAGATAACTGAAAACAAATACGGGATACTCCCCACCTCCAACAGAGACTAATGTTTCTGCTTAATAACAAAATATACATTAAAATTTTAAAGCACATATGTGTAAATTAATTTTGCTTTTTGTTTTTCAAATTTAGGCATTTTAGATCATTTGTATACTCACCGATTTCTTTTCTGCTTTGTGGGTCATTTGTCCTCTTGGATTATCTTCCAAAAGTCAGGATCTATTGTGAGTTTATAATAGTTAGGGCTAGTAAGTTGTAAACTTTGCTTCTGTTGTGTATAGAATAAATCAATTCCATGCTACATGACAAAATGTAATCCTGTCAGCTATTGCTTAGACTATATTTTCACACAAGTAAAATTTAGAGTTTTAAAAAAGTAGAGAATATTAAAATATAGATGTATTTATTTTGAATATAACTTTCATACGTCCATATGATTTCTGTAACTGTGATAGCTGATGTGATCACACCATAGTTCTCAGCCTTTGTTAGAATCGCCTGGCTAACTTCAAATTATACTATGGTTGCTCTCACCCCACAAAATTGTATTTCAATTGGTCTGGGATATTGCCTGGCCACACTATTTAGAAAGTAAAAGATGACAACCATTTCTTGGTCTACATAACTCCAAATTATTGGTTAGTTCATTGCAAATCTGGGGGCAACTATCATAAGTTTTAAAGAATTTTTTTCTATTATTCACTCCATTTCTTCACTTCTACCTCTTGACTAAGTAGACCTTAAATTATAATGTCTCTCTTTTCTGTGTTTGTATGTGCATGTGTGGAGTGGACTAATTTCTCAGAGATCGATTGGTTTGAATACAAACATTTCAGTGTTATGTGTGTGAAAGAGCTTTAAAAGTGCTATTTGAAATGCACCTGTACAAATTGTTTCTTTAAATTATTTGCAGTTTAACAGTCACCACAATGGCAGTTTTATGTTGAATAAAATTACATATAAAATGATATTATAGATGTGAAAGTGCTTTAAAAGTTAAAAATGCTAAACAAATGTAAAGTATTGGTATTAAAGTACTATTGTGTATCAACAAATTTACTTAATTGAGAAGTCTTTGTGTTCATATTGAACCATAATCCAAGCATTCTCATCATGAATGTCTGAAGTACCTTTTTAGGTAGTCTGTTTGACATTTTACATTTTATCTAAGTCAAATTTCTTAAGGCTTTAGAGTTCATGTTCTGTGTATGTGTGTGTGTTTGTGTGTGTGTGTGTGTGTGTGTGTGTGTTTATCTTCAAAAAGCAATCTCTACTGTGGTACATAGTTTGCATTTGGATAATCTAATCATGACAGGTTAATACTCTTGATGTAGTGCCCAAATAAGATACCTCTTCAGGCTTAGTAATTATCCAACAAGTTGTGAAATTATTTCACTTTCTAACCTGCCATGGCCAAGATAGCTGAGTTAGATAATAGAGTTTAATTATACTTAAAATTACACACACCCCTTGGAAAAGAAATGTGTTCCTGAGAGGAGACAGCAATCCATGACAAAGCCAACTTTCTGGCTCTCATTGGCAAACCCAGCACACCGACAAACAGGTATCGGTCTTGTCTCATTTACGTTTTCAGGGACAGCTTTATCTCTAATTTCTTACAATTTAATTGACAACATAATGTTTGTCAACAGTACAATGCAGCAAATGAACAAATTGGAGCCATGTCATCATCACTACCACTCCTACTCTCATCACAGAAAATAATCTTGTCACCCTGGAAAACATAAGAGCTATTGGGATGAGCCACATGCAGTACAGTGTCCTTGAAGCTAGTAGGCATGCAATCATTTTTAAAAACTGAACAGCAAAACAGGTAAACAACAAGGACCTTCTGTATAGCACAGGGAACTATGTTCAATTTCCTGTAATAACATACAATGGAAAAGAATCTGAAAAGAAAATATACTTATGTCTGTGCATGTATAACTGAATCGCTTTGCTGTATACCTGAAACTAACATTGTAAATCAATCATATTTTAATAAAAAATAAAATTAAAAAAAGGAAAAGAAAAAAGTTCAACAACAAAATACTCCTATTAAATACTTCATGGAGACTTTTTTAGCATTAGCTGTAAAATTAA
Source organism: Camelus dromedarius (assembly GCF_036321535.1). Lineage (NCBI taxonomy): Eukaryota > Metazoa > Chordata > Mammalia > Artiodactyla > Camelidae > Camelus > Camelus dromedarius. The sequence goes on from NC_087438.1 coordinate 32,881,562, forward strand.
TCATCCTGAATGATCAAATAAAATCAAAAAGAATAGCTATTTTGAGCTATTATATTTGCCTTAATCCTTCAACATTTGAGAACAGAAATTTCCAGTAAAAATTAAGCAAAAATGAGGCAAGCTCTGCACAGAAAGGTAGAAAAGGAAAATGACAAAGACACATGAATTTATAGGAAACTATAGAAAATTAGCAGAGAAGCTATACTGGTACTTGATCACAACTTACTTGTTGAAAATTTGTAAGAAAATTTCTCCCCTTGAATTGGAATATTCTGCTAAGTGTGTGAGTGTGTGTGAGAGAGACACACAGAGAGAGAGAGACAGAAGCAGAAAGAAAATGGTAAGTTCTGGGGTGGAGGTACAAAATAGCAAGTGGCTTTTTATTATTATTATTTTTTAAATTAAGCACTAGAACCGGAAGAAGAAAAGGTAAGATGAAATCACTGGCTGGTTATACCTACAGAAGCTTTGATTGGAAAAATTTTTTGTCCAAAATACTAAGAACAAGAGGACACTAGTCCATTGAAACTAAAATGTCCCTCATTTTTGAATTTCAATTTTGAACAGATATAAATGGAAGCTGCTTATGGGGGAACAGTCATTTCAAGATTTCGTTAGTCTTTGAAATTGAGATTCTCCAGGATTTCGGGTGAAGAGAAATAAACCAGGAAATGAATAAATAAGCAAACATGTAGTCCTCCTTGAGTTAATCTTCAGGGACCTGTATCTCTCTTTGGTTCTATCCACAATTAACCCTAGAGTCATCCCCCTTCATGGGAGTTTGTAAATCCTGAAAGTCCTGTCACCAGCTGGAAGTCCTGTCTGCTTCAAGTATACTGAAAATTGGGGGTAACTAGTATATTTCAATTCCCTATTAAACAGCAGGAGATACTACAGACGTTTTCTCTGTACTGCCTTCTACTGGTGTTACCCTGTGGGTGTCCTGGAGAGCCAGCGCTTCACTTCCGAGAAGTGTTTATGTTGAACACTTCACCTAAAAGCATTTGAAAGCTTTTTTGTCTCTTTTTCTTCCCCATAAAGGATGCTCTGGGCACCAGTACCGGGGTTAAAGGAGACCGCAGGCAGCAGTGCACTGGCGAGGGAGTAAACTCAGGAGTCTTGAGTTTCTACGAGAGGTAGGAATGGAACTGATCTTGATGCTTTTAAAAATGCTGAGTGTTTCTGCTTTGCAGCCTAGAAAATGACACAGTACTAAGTTTCAGAATGGTCTGTCTTGGAATAATTTGTCTTTATATTGGAAAAGCATTAATTTTGAGACTATGAAGGAATGGGAAAGTTAGAAAACAGCATAGCCATGTGGGAAACTAGGCACCAGAAGGTCAGAGAACCAGGATTCTGGCTTCAACTTTGTAATATTACACAAACCGCTGGATTTCTCCATGACCAGGTTTCCTTTCTGCAGAATGAAGTTTTATTCTTACCTATCATAAAGAAGCGCCATGAATACACGTGCGCTTAAGGAATGTTTGAGGATGTTTTGCTTAAGATGATCACACTTCCGGGAGCTCTGCATCGTCCGTGAAGTATTCCTTGACCTGTCAAACAGCTTCTCCTTCTCACCCTTCTGCCCTGCCTTCCTCCTCCTCCTGGAATCCTCTTGTTGTGTGTGGCTGTAACACAGGGGATGCCATTCACACTGGTTATTTGGACAAATGTATTTGCATATTTATTTAGACGCACTTCAGGCAGATGGCAGTAAACTGTCTTTTCTAAAAATATCCATGTATTACAGTATTTTGGCAGATGGAAGCAGTGGCCCATCCAAACTGTGTTCTAATTGGATATAGGTCTGCCTTTCTCAGTAGGCAGTGGCTTCATGAGGGCAGGACTGTTTCTTATGTAATCGCCTCTCTCTGACCTCTCTGAAGCGATGTGAGGTACACGAGAACTTAATGAAACATTGTAGAGGGGACTTCTGACTCTGGGAGGGGGCACAGTGAAGTAGGAAGTGATGATTAACCTGAGGGCTCTAAGCTTTATAAAATTTAATATGATATTATTATTAATGCTAATAGTTCCAAGGTTCCCAGTAGCTCTTAGGATGTTATAATTTTAATGCTATTAGCGATATTTTGTAGAATTATATGGAAAGAACCTGGAAAGGTGTTTGTTTTGCTTTGTTTTCAATATGTACAACTCCTCTACTTCTACAAATATCTTAAAAGAATTATTCTTAAAAAAGTTTTTTTAGCCAGTTTGTCCATGCTTGGAGTTGATAGTATTAAGCAGTATATGGCAAGGTTGTAACAGAGGTGCCTTCTGAGAATTAGAAAATAAATTTGCTCTTTGAGAGTTAAACCATAAATCAAGATATTATGGCTCAAAGGAGGTATTTTCAAAAGCACCTGAAAAAGAGTCCAGCAAGACCTGACTTTAACCTGACGAAAGACATCAATATATCTAAAGAAGGAATGTGTCAGTCCTGAGGGGGCTCGGTCACCTACGTCAGGTGAGGAAAAGGAGGATCCCAGAGGAAACTTTTGCCTCCCTTGGAAGAGTCCACAGCTCATCTCTCCTGGATCACTGCGGTATTTCCTCCACTTGACTTCTAGACTCCTGTGTCTAGTGCCCTAAAATCCAGAGTGATTCTTTTAAAAGAAAAATAAGATTGTCATAACTCTCTTAAAACTCTACTGGCTTACCATTGCATTTGGAACTGCATACTCTGCCCTGTAAAGCCCCATGTCCTGTGTTCCTGTCCATCTCTTACTTAGCACCCTCAAACTATCCCCTAGAAACTCTGGCCTTGTGTTCTTTGAACAAACCACCTATTCTGACTAGAGGCCTTTGTCCTAGTGTCCCCTGGAAAGCAGGATCTTTCTTTCTTTCTTTCTTTTTTAACTTTCATTTTTTATTTATTTTTGGTTTTGGTCTTTTTTTGGGAGGGGAGAGATAATTAGGTTTATTTATTTATTTGTTTAGTGGAGGGTCTGGGGATTGAACCCAGGTCCCTGTGCATGCTAGGCATGCACTCTACCACTGAGCTATACCCTCCCTCCAGGAAGGCTCTTTGTTGAGCTGTCAGTTTAGAAGTCATACCTTAAAGACAGCTTCTCCACACTGTCTAAATAGAAGGAGCTTGGTTACTCCCTACGATACGAACACGTTGTAGTTATGTAGTCTCCGTAATTTCCAGGCCCTCATCGCTATCTGCTTTTTTGTTTCTGTTTGTCTGTTTGAGGTGTATACTGCCGAGACAGTCACCCAAATTTGTTTACTTTTCTTTACACAGCTAGAGGAGGGAACACAGCGAGGAGTTTACCACCTGGCTGTGGAGACAGGCTTGACTTCAGACCAGGGCTGTGGGCAAATGCTAGGGTTGCACGTGTAAGGAGTGCCTGAGACTCATGCAGAAGCCACAGAAGGTGTGGCCCCATGGAGTTCTGAAAAAGTTTGAATTTCAGGGCAGAATTTTAAGTAAGCTGTTCAGAGATGGGGCAGAGCCACTAGTAGGTCCTGGTCTAAGCACTAGGGGCCCCGGGAAACCCACAGGACTTGGAAGAGGGGGAGAGGAGAGGGCCTGAGGAGAAGACACAAGGTCCCACCTCAAAGAATTTTTCCTGTGAGGCTCCCAAACACTTCCTGAGAAGACGAGAGTAAGTCCCAGGAGGGAGGCTGACCTTGGCAGGCAGATAAACATGGAGCTAAGAGCCCGACTTCGTCTTCTCATTCTGCAACATCTTCATTTGGCTCTGTGTGCGACGGGTCAATTTATGTCCCTTTTTCTCTGGGTCTCCACATACTCAGGTAGGGTTTCAAACATATTTAAGCCCAGTTTTTAACCTGCAACAAGTCTTCCAATGTCCTACTAGGTTTTTCTCTATTAGTTGTGACACTGTAGTCGTGGGAAAGCAAAGCACAACCTAAGAACCTCTGTGTGTATGTCTGAATGTTTATTCATCCTCACAGTCTCCCTAATACTGGTGTCTAGCAACCACCCAGAAAATTTTCAAATGTAGTTCACAATCGGTCTTATTTTGTTTTTAATTTTGACTCCTGTGAATTCCATCTCCCTTGAGATGAAATATAGCAATAGGAAAAAGTTAAAACTACAAGTCAGTTGACTTAAACAGCAGAAACCTACACAGAAGAAAGTTTGTAATTGCTGGCTGATAATCCCCACGGCATGTATAACCGGAGCACACCAGAACGCTGCAGGGGAATTGTCAGAAGCAGAATCAAGGACTTCAGCTCCAGGCTAAAAAGTCAGGATAAGCTTGTGACTTACGTTGCCACCCATGACTCAAAGAACATCCATTCTTTCAAATGACAGGTTTTCTAGTTTAAACCATGCTGAAGAAAAGGAACATGCCTTTCACTGATGCATCATTGTTACTGTGGTTTAACTTCTTAACCTCTCTTCCTGTTGAAGATTCTTTCACATCTGAAGAGTGTCTACAGTTTCGCTTCAGTCATTAATTACCTTTCCATCTACTAGAATTGGAAAAATAAAATTTAGGAAAATCATCTCATTTGAGGTGTACGATGAAATTATTTTAAACGCATTCATATTTTGGATGATTTTGCAAAAGAGGAGCTCTTTCTGATAATCTATGTAATTAGTAAACTAATTGTTTCTTGGTGAGCTTTTCAGGTTTATTAAAATCCAACACATATTTTAAAAAATGACTATTGTATTTATGGACCCATAAACTTGTTCATTTGCATAATCTCATATTATATGCGAGAAAAGTGTAAAATTGCTCCAAAAAATGCTAAGTTCTGTTAGTATTTCCAATTTAATTTCATTTATTGTATTTGAATTAATAAGGTGTTTTTATTGTCCTCAAGAAGAATTTTAAGGAAAACTTTATCTGATTTTATATATTTTTGTGCCAATAAGAAAGCACTTAATATTCTGACCTTATTTGTTTATATGATAAGTCCATATAACTTTATCTTATATATCCTTTGTTCAACTTCCCCTAATATTAGCATCTTATACACCATGGAACATTTATCAAAATTAAGAAATTATCATTGGCACAATTCAACAAACTAAACTACAGATCTGATTTGTATTTCCTCAATGCACATGTCATTATACATTTGTCCAAACCCATACAATATTCAACACCAAGAGGGAATGATAATGTACACTATAGACTTTGGGTAATGTTGCTGTGTCCATGTAGTTTCATCGGTTGTAACAAACATCACACTGGTGGGGGATGCTGACAATTACGAATGCTATATGTGCGTGGGGCAGTGGATGTACGGGTAATCTCAATATCCTCTCAGAATCCTCTCAGTTCTGCTGGGAGCCCTTCACTGCTCTAAGAAACTGAAATCTTAATAAGAAACATTAGTTGACTATGTTCATATCTGTCAATTTCCAAATTCCCTATAAGATTCCATTTGACATATGCATCTGTCCATTTGCCAATACGAAACTGTCTTGATTATTAATATAATCAATATCTTGATTACTTCATATTTCATCTTGAACTTTTGTAGTGTGAATTCTTCAATTTAGTTCATCATTTTCAGAATTGTTTTGGTTCTTTGTTTCTTTTGCACTTTCATGTAAAATTTAGAATTGGCTATTCTCTATCTGCAAAAATACCTGCTGGAATTTTTGTGTGTGTGTGATTGCACTGGCTCTACAGATCAAGTTGAGGCAAATTGATATGTTAATAACATTGTTTCTTCCAATTTATAAAAAAAGTCCATTTCTCCAAATTTAGGTCTTCTAAATACCATCAAGTTTCACTGTAAATTTTCTTCACATATTTTGTCAGATTTATACCTATGTGTTTTATTTTTGGAGGGACACTGAATATTTTCTTAAATTTGAAACTTCAGATGTTCATTGCTGTCATTGTAGGAGGAAAATTGATTTTTGTACGCCTATTGACTTTTTATTCTGCAACCTTATTAAAGACACATTAATTCTAGGAGATTTTCAGTAGATTCTTTGTGATTTTCTACATAGGCAGTTATATCATCTGTCTTTCTAATCAATATGACCTATTTCCTTCCCTTTCTTGCTTTATAGAACTGGTTAGAAATTCAAGTATGATGTTGAACAGGAATGCTGAGAGAGCTCAGCCTTGCCTTGTTCCTGACCTTAGGAGGAAAGCATCCAGTCTCCTACCATTAAGTATGAGGTTCATTGTAGGTTTTTTGGAGATGCCCTCTGATAGTTGAAGGAAGTTCTTTTCAATTATAAATTTGCTGAGAGTGTTTATCACATATATATATGTTAAACTTTTCAAATGCATTTTCTGCACCTTTTGAGGAGATCATATCTTTTTCTTTAGTTTCTTTAGAATGGATTAAATTCATTGATATTTTTGATATTAATCAACCTTACAGACCTGAGAAACCCCCCAGTTGGTTACAGCGTATTTTTCTTTTAATATATTGCTGAATTTGATGGCATTATATTTGTTGCAGATTTTTGTGTGTATGTTCATGGAGGATGTTATTCTGAAGGTTGCTTTCTTATAATGGCTTTGTGTGATTTTGTTGTAAAGATAATGCTGACCTCATTAAATCAGCTGGGAAGTATTCCCTTCTCTTCTATTTTTGGAAGAGATTGTATAGAATTGGAATTTCTTACTCTTATGAATCTATTTGTTTATTACCTTAAATACCTATTTTTCTATTTCTCTTTTCAGTTCTATCAGTTATTGCCTCATGTACTTTGAAGTTTTGTTTTAGACAAATTTACATTTCAGAGTTTTATGTATATATCAACATACAATGTCTCTTTTTAATCTCAAATAATATTCCCTGTTCTGAAATCTACATTGTCTGACATTAATGTAGCTAATGCAGCTTTCCTTTTTTTAGTGTTTGCATGGTATACTTTCTCCCGTTCTTACTTTATACCATTATATGAAATCGGATTTCTTGATTACAGCATGTGGTTGGATAGTGATTTTTTTTATAGCCTGATAATCTTTATCTTTTAACTGGTATGTTTGACCCATTCACATTTAAAGTTGTTATCGATATGAATGAATCAAACTACCATCTTGATTGCTGTTTTTTAATTGTCCCACTTTATTTTCTGCCTTCTTTTGCATTAATTGAGCACATTTTATTATTCCATTTTATCTCCTTCATTGACTTATATTCATAGCTCTTTTCCTAAAATTATTATTGATTTCTAAGGTTATAAAATACATTTTTATTTAATCTGAGTCTACAATGTAACAAAACTTTTCTGCCTTAAGTGTAATGTATGTACTTTACAGAATTATATTCCTAATTCTTGCCTCCCAAACTTCGTGATATTTTTATCACAACTTTCCTTTCACATGTGCTATAAACACATAATACAGTGTTCCTATTACTGCCTTAGGCAGTCAGTTACATTTTAGAGCAGTTAAACAGAAGAACATAAGTGAATGTTATAATACAGTTATTTATTCCATTTCGGACACGCTTCTTTGTGTAGATCCAAATTCCTGATTGATATCATACTCCTCTCCCTGAAGAACTTTAATGTTTCTTGTAAAGCAGGTCTACTAACAAGGAAGTCCCTCTATTTCTGTAATTTGTCAATTACAGTTTAAGTTTTCTACCTCTGAACTGGCTCCACCAGATGTTTCTATTCCTGGGCTGCTTCTCCAGTAAACTGTGATTCTCCCTACCCCTCTGTCTCACCAATTTTGAAGGCAGAGGTTTGCCTTGTGACTTCAATTCTCTGGTGAATCTAAGAAGAATTTTGAGTTTGTTCAACTTATTCTTTTGTTAAGGTCAGGGGTGATGACCTTGAAGCTCTTTACATGCAGAATTGGAAACCAGAAGTCAAAATAAGTAATTTTGCTTAAGTTGTAGAGTCAGAAAGTGGCCCTGACTTTAATCTCCTTTATAATTAAGAAGAACCATTTACTCTCTTTCTTCCTTTTTTTTTTTTTAAATGGAGGTACTGGGGCTTGAACCCAGGACCTCACGTATGCTCACCATGCACTTTAACACTGAGCTATCCTCACCCCCAAAACATTTTCTCTAGTTTTGCTAAGCACACAGTTCTTTATTGCGAACTTGATGTAATACTGTATTATACTTTCAATTTCAGGAAATTTTACCACATTCTTTACTGTACTTTATGACTTTGTTGAATTCAATTTTCCAACTAGCAAACCTCAAGTGTATACACAATGTATGCACAACTGTAGCAAAACTCAACTTTGCAGTTCAAATTTCTTGGCACAAATTTTATTTTGGTTGGAAATCAGTAACATGCCCTATGATTGGGTAGAGAGTCAGAATCAAACGTGCAGTGGTTTGGACGTCACACTTTTAAAGATTCAGGAGTGAAAGGGAATTGTGTTTTAATTTAGCTGTTTCTCCCTGCATTGATTTCTTGACTTCTCTCAGTTTCAATTTCTTACCTCGAAAATGGGAATAATAATATTTAAGTTGGGTTAAATAAATTAATTAATTTTGAAGATTAAATGTGATGATGTGTACAGGGCTAACTATGATGTCCTGCAAATAAGTGCTCCTCAAGGAATTATTATTATTCTGCGTGGGTCTGGAGGAATTCGGGGACCAGTGGGAGATGGATCCCAGAGCAGGGTATGGGAAATTATTGCCCTCCTGCAGTGGCATGGGCTGCTAGGAGGCTCAGCTTTCTGTTCCTGGAGACATCTAAGCTAAGGAAAGATGTTCTTCCCTTAGGGATGTGGGAAAGGGGATTTTGAATTGGGTGGGAGTAACTAGATGGCCTGTAAGAACCCATACAACCTCAAGTGATTTCATTAGAAAAAGCCATCATAGTGCTCTGTTTACATTTGAGTTGTCAAATTTAATTACTGGTTCCAAGAATCATTTTCTTACCTTATTAAAGTCGTTAGTTAGTGCCTACTGTGCTATCTGGGAATATTAATTGATTTGAATTTTACAAGTAGTATCCCTAGACTCAGAAGATCATTGGCTGGCTTATGAATTTCTTTAAAATATGAAATACTTCTGAGTCAGATGTGTCCAGATGTAATTTTGCCTGTACAGTCTTTTTTTTTCTTTTAATTTATTTGAAGCTTTTAAGAACCACAGGTATAGTGGTTTAGAATTGATATTGCTAAAGTTAATTGGTTGTGATCCAGTAGAAGCAGCTCTCTGGATAGAACTTATACTCTCCAATTAGACACAGTCCCTACCACTCCCTAATGCCCCTCACAGAGCCTTTTTTGTTCATTTTTGTTACTTGCTTATTCTCTCTAGGAATTTTAGTTTGCAACTTCTGCTCTAATTTATTTATTTGTACCATCAAGTCTTTCCATCTACTCAGATGGACTTCTCAGTTTTTGAACTTAGTGTATGTGTTTTCCAGGGAAAAATTGGATTCCATCAAAAGTTGTTGAATTTCTAGTACTGTTTTGATTTAATTTTTTAAAGATCAAAATAAAAAGAGTTGTGGATCTAAGTGCCCCAGGGGTGAAGGGTGGCAGTTGTGAAGTAGAAAGGATCTCTATAAGGAAACTATAAGTAGTATATCATGAGTTAACAAAAGCTCAGAGAAAGTTTAAAAAGGAAGTAAGTAGCCTAAAAAGTCAAACCTATCATTAGTTATATACATCAAGGTGGTAGAATTTGGCATTGAAATGATTTGGTGGAAAAGAAATATACTGATCAGTGCTGTCAATTAAATTCATGTATGTGAATGTGGATAAAGGTTAAAATTGTAGATTAAACACAGAAACATCTGGCTTTTGGGACTGGGTTGTAAATTAAGCACACTAATTGCACATTGTAAAATGTTTTTTAAAAACATACTTAGATGCATGCCTTAAAAACAAAACAATACAGAGATGGATGAAAATTTCATTAAAAAACCCAGTAAGGTAAAATGTATCTATATTGCCACGTTTTAAATTTATTAACATTTCATAATGTCATCTACTATTCCTTGTTCATTCACTTGACATCTGGGCTAATTAATAGTGAACTCAATTATTAATTCTATATTCTTGCCTCAAAACATGATACTATAATTCTGAATATTTACTTACTTATTGGTACATGTATATCTTTCAAGAAAAAATGGATTTCTCAGTAACATAAAAATACATTAAATAGATATTTAAAATATTGATTAAAATCTGGAATAATATTTTAACTCCATTGTAATTCTTAAATTCTCTAAAAAAGGATTGACTCCTATGGTTCATGTAAGTAAATTTTACACAAAACATACCTCGGATATGAAATGATATAAATATGTTTGTGCTGCAGTAAGAACTATATTTTTTATTACTACATGTTACACAATCAATAGTCACATTAAATCCTATTTAAGAGGCTAGTTCTAGTGTATGTACCTATTTTAAATGTAACTTCTTAAAATTTTATAGGCAAAGTCCTTCAACGAGCAATGAAAAGATGATTAAAAAAAGAGGGTTGAATAGAAAAACAGCCGGCAACAGTAATTCATTTTGGATACAGTTATACTTTTTATGAATAAGTCTGCAAAATATCAACATAAAGAGTGTACTTTTTTTTTTTTATGAATACAGCCTTAATACTGAAAGCCAGTTCAAACAGTGAACATTTTACAATTCTTATGACATGGGATTACACCCTTGTGGTTCACACAGCACATATTGTATTGGTTTTGATTTTACAACTCAGGGAAGGGGAGAGTACAAGGTAAATAATTTAGTTTCTTTGAAAAGAATCTATGTCATTTTATTTTTCTGTGCTATTTAGGAAATGATGAGGGTAATGGTATACAAAAGTGATGTCTGTCTCCATGGGCATTTCAAATTTCATGTGTATTAAAAAATATCACTGTCATTAAGAAATGCTTGCTTTATATGAGGTACTATCCAGAACCACTAGAAAACATACTTGACAAAGAACTTGGTGATTAACACAGAAACAGTATAAGGAGTATTTACTAGCCCATATAAACCTTTTACCAGCTTATTCTGCACCATGGAACTAAAGTGAAAAAAATTAACATTCGTAACTGCTATACAGTATAGGTCTTGTTTCCCCTAGCTTGAGAAAACAGAACAAACGAATTAAATGTATCAGAATTTTACTCTCTTTCTCCTCAAGCCCAAGGAGGCAGGGAGTGATGGAGATTTCTTTGTACTATCTATTAGTCAATCAAATAAACATGTAATCTAAAACAAATAAACAAACAAACCTTCAAGGAACATCCTGCAGTTCCTTCTATAAAGAATATTTGAGAGCCATTACTGTCACCAGGGAAGAGGAAAAAGAAATAGAATGAGCTGCCCAGGGAAAATGAGTTCCAAAGTATAGATATTCAGGTGGATGAGTAAGGTTTCACCAAATGAGATGAACCATAGTAATAAGTTTCAGCCAAACATAAATATTTGTAACTGTAAAAGGTATATGAATTATTACTAAAATTTTATTAAATTCTTGATTTAGACTGAAATGATAATGTTCATTAAAAAATAAATTTAATTATATTAGTGAATTTGGTAAAGGGAAGTTTCTTTGCTGAGGAAGATCAAATCCTGATTGCATTTTTGAATATATTTAAATTTGATATATAACAGTTAAATTTTTGCATATTCTTAATTTGTAATAGACAATGCTTTCTTGTGGAATTCCTATTTCCATAAATGGATCTGATTAAGGCCTGGCATAATAAGCTTCAATAAATAGCTTAAGTAAACATGTTCAGAGGATTCACTTAAAATAATGGCACTGTGGGTTTTAATTTATCTCTTATTTATAGCTTTATAGAAACAATAAGATTGATAAACTATAATAAGGAAATGGAAAAATACAGAAAAATGTAAAAAATTTGAGAATACTTGCAATTTCAACACCTAGAAAGAAGTTCTGTTAATATTATAGTGTGTTCTTTCCCATTATTTTAAAGAATATATTTATATAAACATAAATGTTATGCTATTTAATAAGACTGAGATCATGCTGCAAATATAGCATTGTTATTAACATCATCTCATGGAATTAAATATTTGTTTAAACATAATATTTAATGGCTCCATAATATTTTCATACTTGGATGAATTTTGTTCATTCCCCTATTCAAGAGCATTCAGGCTGGATTCTTTTCATTATAAATACCTCTACATAAGGATGAATATTTTTAAACATAAATTCTTGATTAAATCTTTAGCAACATTCTTGGGAAAAGAAGTGGGTTATTGGATCAAACAGAGTGACTATTTCAAGTGTCCTGATCCATATTTCCAAACTGTTGTCCAGAAAATTTACCACATTTAGTACATCTCTAAAGTGTTTAACACTATCCATTCCATTTCACTTTCACCCAAATTAAGTGTTAGCGATTAGTCTTTAAGATGTTATTAAAACATAATTAGTTGAATATTTTCCCATTTATTTAATAGTTATCTCTGTGAAATTTTCAAATTTTTGTGTCTTTGCTGATTTTTTGACAGAATTGTTAGTTATTTTAATGGACTTAAAAGGCCTCTTTATATTTTTAGGGTATTAAAACTTTGCCATATTTATAGCAATATTAAAACTGAATTTGTGGTTTGCTTTTTTAATTTTGTCAAAAGTGGTGTTTTTTTGATGAACAAACTTTAGAACACAGAACATTCAGACAAATTTTTTGCTTTTTAATTTCTCCCATTGCTTTATATTTAGAAATTCTTTTCCTAATGTAAAACACAATAAATATTTTAAAATTATAGCTATGGACTGGCCAGAAAAGTGTTTAGAGAAAGGAAGACTGAGAAAGGGAATATACATTATATCAGAAATTAAAATAATAAGCAGACTACTGATTTACATTTTTCTAGTTATAATGCTATAGTTTACTACATTATAAATATTCAATATTTAACATATTTGAAATTTATTTTCATAATTTGCGTTGAGTGAGGGTATCTCTTTTATCTGTTTACTCAAGTGGCAGCTCTTTAATTCCAGGAATTACTTTACATGCCAAGGATAGAGCTGTGACTAAAATAGACAAAAATCTTACCTTGTTGAGTTTATATTCTACTAACATCTAATTTTTTAATGAAATGCTTACTCAAATTTCCAGCATCGCCTCTTTACTATGTCTTTCTTTCTCCACTCAATTCTAAGGATATTTCTAAATTGTTGTAAGAAATAAGATCTACTTCTGGGTAACTTTTTTCTTCTGCTATCTGACTACTGATATTTATAAAAGGATAGTTGATTGTTGTGTATTTATAGTAATTTTAATTTCTGATATGGCATATATTCCCTTCCTCAGTCTTGCTTTTTAAAAGATTTTTGTGGCCTTTTCATAGCCTTTTTTTACCGCATATATTTTAAAATCACTAATAAGTTCTATGTATATGAAAATGCTGAAATTTGAATTAAAATTGTAAATTACTTCTGAAAGTCTTGACATTTTTATATTATTTATTCTCATCCAGAAACTTGGAAAGTCTCTCTTTTATTGAAAACTTCCATTTACATTTCTTAGTAATTCTTTTAACCTTTTTTTTTTTTTAGGTTTTATATATTTCTTATTGAAGTTTTATCTTTTATCTTCCTTGTTTATTGCTCTTATGAATAGAACATTTTAATAAATTTAACTACTTATTGTTACTACAGAGGAACAACTTTCTCTTTATATTTATGTTGTATCTTGTTAATTTGCTAACCCATCTCACTGGTTCTAACAGTTTTTCAGTTCAATTTGTAGTATTTTTCTAGATAGATAGTTTTACATCAGCAAATGATTATATTTGTTTCTTCTTTCCAGTAGCTATATTCCTTCTTTATATTTTATATGTAATATTTGACTAAAATAGCCACATTTGTAATATCTAGTCTTGTTCTTAAATTTATTTTTTAAATCTTTAATGTCTAATCATTAACATTAAGTCAGTTATTAGCTTAGGCTAAATATTCTTGATCATGGCAAGGAAACAGCTATTTTTCCAACAGTTACTAAGAATTCCTTTGTTTTGTTTTGTTCTTGGGATGAAATTTATGGTATATTAATTTTTTTCCTTTTAATCTTCATTGAGTTTTTCTCCTTTAACTAATTGATTTGTTACATGAATACATTTTCTTCCATTCCTGTTACAAGTTCTATTTCGTTATTTTGAATTATTTAAAAAATTCACTCCTATGTTCACTTTAGGAATTTCTGTATATATAGGCAATAAGTTAAAGTGTCTGTAGTATCCTTTATTTGTTCATCTGTGTCATAGTTTGGATTTATGACTACCATTAAATTAATCTGAAGGCTTTTAAGTGTGGGTGTGCTCTAGAATAATTTTTATTATAGCATAAAATATGTACAATTACTGAAATTTGGAAAGAATTCCTCTGTGAATCTATCTTGTCAAAAGTCTTATTGGAAGGTGATTCTTTGACAACTTTTCCATTTGTTTTCTAGCTTTGTTTTACTTTCGCTAATGCTTGTGGGTAAAATCAATGAGAATAGCTTCAGAAGGTAAATGAAAGACCTGAAGGGCACAAAGAAGCCCTTCTCTGGAACAGCATTTCAATAATAACACCTCAAATTCCAGGCAGACGGGTTAGGTGAGCTCTTCCAGAACTTTTAAAATTAGATCTTATAATGTAAGCCAGGAAGAACACACAGCAATTAACTCTTATGGCCAAGAACTAGAACAAGATTGGGTAGATTTTAATAAGGATTATAAACAATGAGAACAGAAGCCATGCTTTTCTTATCAACAGTCTAGCTGAGTCTTTGCAAATCTAACCTGTGGGGCTGCTAAAATAGAATAAGGCCACTGAGTGACTGAGAAAAATGGGAGGAAGTACCAGTAAAAGGCACATGGGTGTTGTCCAAGAACAACTTTCCAGTTACGGTTGTTCTATATTTCTCATTTAATTCATGTTATGTGCTTTCTCCTCCTTCTTTCCTTTGTCATCATCTTCTTCATGTTATCATGACCATATACTACAGTATCACAGATCATGTATGCTAATTAATGTATCATATATTTAAATGACTGCTTACTATGCATACTTTTCTGCAGTAAGTGTGTTACATGATGCCATGGTACATTATGGCATTAGGGAGATAATCACAATAACATACAAAGTATTATCATAGTTTCTAAAAATGTTTTTTCATCCATTACTGAATTAAAATTTGTTTGGGATTAGGTTAAGCAATAAATCCTGAGGACATGTCTCTGTGAGCTGGTCAGGCCAAGGAAGGCTCACAGAGGAAGCAGATGTGAACAAGTCTCTGAGACAGAGTATTCTACTAGGAAGGAAATATGTTTCTCTTGACGCTAGTGTATTACTGAAAGATTATATTATTATATTATTGAAAGAGAGTGTCATGATCAATTTAATGTTTAGGACTATTAATCCAGAAGCCATCTGTAAAACGAAGTATAAAAGGGGGCGATCAGGAGAAGGCAACCTAGTTGAAAAGCTACTTTAATTATCTTGGTAAATAGTTAAATGTCTAAAATGCAAAAACTTTGTGGTAGAGTAGAAGAATCACCGTTCTTTTGAGTCAGATGATCTAAAAATCTCCTTCATCTTCAACTGGAAAGCAATGGAGGAAAATAGCCATTTTTTAGCCTTTTGCTCTCTTGGGGTTTGGGCTAGACTTTTGGTCTTAGTCTCTATCAATAAGATGTCAAAGCCTTCAGTTATTACTTTCAGTTCAGTCAAAACCTCAAGCAGTAGCAGTCATATATGGGTGAGTTGCCAGAAGTCTGTTTATGATCATGGGGTTTAACATCACACAGAAAGTCTTAAACACTTCTGAGTATTGCTAAAAATAGATTTACATAAGGAATTGTACTTTTGGATTCTAAAAGAAGTTTTCATTCCTACCTCAGATATTAACAAAAGATTTAGACAGTAAGAATTTGGATTTCAGGAACTAAAGCTAGACAGGAACTAAATGTCATTTAAAAAACAATTTTCAATTCATTGCTCCTCCCTTCACCGGGAACTGCACCCCTCACCCCTACCTCAGGTGGCCATAGCAATTAAGAAACAAATAAAAGCCACAGAGGATGATAACCTTGTTTTCCTGGAAATAGATGCAAATAAGATACATTATAAAATAAATGACTGTAGAGAAGAAAGATGTTACATTAAACTAATTTTTATTCCTTTTCTTAGACTCCCTTGTCCCTTTCCTTCACATCACAGTTATTATATTTTCCACTCAAACCACAAGAAATATTTCCATAATGAAAACATAAATCAATTTTTGAAGACTTTTTAACAATTAAGATGCATCCAGCCTATGAGAGACAGAATGAATGACACGGGTTTCCAGGAGGAACAAGAAAGTTCCAGGAATATCATGGAGCAGAAGTATCAGGTCATCATCTTCAGAAAGAAAGGGCATTATTGCTCATGAAAATTAGAAAAAAAAAAGTACATGTTTTCAATGGACAGACTAGTTGGAAAACATCAAGAATAACTTTTCAGCTGAAATAAAATTCCAGGCTAAGTTTTACTCTTTTTTTGTTTATTTTTAACCCTGACGTAACCATTTCTCCCCTCAAATCTTGAGACCTGGCAAAACCAGAGCTCATACTTGTCCTTAATTTAGAGACGTTCCAGAACCTGAATGTAGATGGGCACAGTTCAGTGCGTGGTTTCAGTGATACAGAAGTGTAATAAAGATTTGAAGGTAGCACCTGGTTCCTAGGGAAAAAATAGACCTCAGGCAAAGAAATGCAGGGCAAGTGTTCTTAAGGCAAAAGAATGATGGTAGGCTTCCAGTTATATAAAGAAATATTTTATGAGAAGCTTTTATGTAGACAATTATATGTGGGAAGGTTAACTCTAAAGAAAGGCAGACTTGGAGACAATGATAAAATACAATTAATTATGACAGGTTTTGTCACACTGTTTCTCTCAAGGTTAAACTTAATCGAAATATGTCACACCTGATGTTTTAAAATTCTTTTGACATCAAAATCAATGATACTCACAGTATGAGTCAACATATGCAAGATTTATATTTAAGACTATTTCTCTTCCGTGTGTTTCTGTGCATTAGGTTATCAATACAGTTGATTCAACTCTTCATGCAAGAAATCCTTAAGTTCTTAGATGTTACGAGATGCAAAATTTGTTACTATTTCAACCAACATTTGAGCTTATATTAAAAGGAGGTATTTTTTGCCAGCTTTTTCATATGAAATTTTAATAATGTGAAATTCACTCTTCTTCTGAAATGGTGCTCGTTCAAAGGGTTTCGGAAAACCAAAGCGGTCTTTGAAGTGCTTTGAAAGATTTTTAAAAACATCTTTTGCAAACAAATTTGTTTTTTACAGGGTGCTCTGCTCATTGGCACACTAAGATACCATTTCAAACGTTACAGAAGAGCTATGGACAGTCAGGAAGCATCCGCAGCCGCCAGGGCAGTCCTCAGACAGACAAGCTGCAATCCCAGCGAAAGAGAGACACTCAGAAAAAAAGAAATCTCAAGAATCTCTCAGACTGGAGGAGAAAACTCACTCACCAGGTACACCAGTTTCTGAAACCAGAGCCTGTAGGTCCAAACCTTGTGCTACAGAGAGTCTGAAAGACACTGCTAGACAATCCTGATCCCCTTGGATCCTTAAAGCAGAGCACGAGATCCTGACGTAGCGTCTTTGAACTTGAAGATTAGCAACAGCTTTGCTCATCAGTCAAAATCTATTTTCAGGTACATTGTCTGCATCAACAGTATGAATTTTGAATAAGTGGTTTTCACACTTTTCAGATAAAAAGAACTCTTTTAATTTAAATAATTTAAAAACATCCCATTTGCTCCTGGGAAGATCACAGTGCATATTGATTGAGAAAATATATAAAAGCCCAAACTATGAAGCATGTATAATATCTTCAATACATTTCAATTTCATTAATCATGAAATTACAGTCTTTGGAATTTGATGCATATAAGGTAAAATTACAGTTTTATTCAAGCATTGCTGAGAGCTTTGGACCTCTTGCAATTACTCTGAGGTCCATACTGGGGGAACAACCTCACTACCCTTTGTTCCCTAGAATTTTGGGCTCTTTTACATTTAAGCCTGTCTACTTGGAATTTTCAACTAGGGATATGATTAAATTTACAAGTTTTTGGAAAGTGATTTTAAAAATGAAGCAAGTTATATTCAAATGCAAGAGGAAAGTTTATTATTAAGAACTTTACTTGTAAAATCTTTGGAAAATGAAGACTTACTTTATAAAGTTAATAATGTGTATTTCCAGTGGTTGGTATGT
This sequence comes from Camelus dromedarius, assembly GCF_036321535.1. NCBI lineage: Eukaryota > Metazoa > Chordata > Mammalia > Artiodactyla > Camelidae > Camelus > Camelus dromedarius. The sequence continues at coordinate 32,899,724 of NC_087438.1, forward strand.
TGTGTATCAGGCAACAGATGACTTAAAAGTTGATATATAGAGAGAGATATTAGGCATTAGAATTTGATAGGAAGACCTTTAAACCAGTAATAACTTACTGTATGGTTGGTAGGATATATAGGACAAAATGATCAAAGATTAAATGCCAACTTAGATTTCTTTTTTACTACACCTGTAAGTACCACATTTGAAAAAAAAAAATCCGGCATTTGAGATAAAAATGATTGGGGATCAGAAGTAAAGGGTCACAGAACTTGCTCAATCAGAAGAGAGAAAATTAGTATTAACAACTAAAAGAAGTGAATGGGAAAGGATTGGCAAATATTACATTTGTACATCTGAGTCACATAAGAAAGGTAGGTAGAGTTTGGTGTTAAAATTTATCAGTGGGGAAATATATATTTTTAGGGCCATTAAGACATTTACAGTAAAAATTCTTCATGTTATTGAATGTGTGAATAAGAATGACAAATCTTGAAATAATGTATCTGTCCTGCTAAAAACCCAGAAAGGCTACAGATCTACTTACTGAAAACTCGTTTAGTTTATTCATTGACATTCTATAATAATTTATGACTTAAAAATTAAATGACATGAAATATAAAATGAAAATACAAATATAAAATATAAAAGTTTAACCTTTAAAAATTAGAAAACAAGAACTTGATTTGTTTCATCAGTAGAAATATGAATATCAAAGGAAACTATCAAAACTCAGCCACAAAAACTAAGAATTAATAGATTATTGACTTAAAATTTAGGAAAAAGGAAAATAAAGGGATACGGAATGTGACATGATACAAAAACAAATTCTGTTATATTTATATGCAAAATATGAAAACTTTCTTTCTTGGTGTTAATTTTTAAAATGTAATTATAGTTCTTGGATGCACAAGACTTGAAGTAGAAATATCTTAAAGCATCTTATGATTTGTTATAATAGTGAATTAAATAAAGATACATTTTCAAATTAACTTCTTTCTTAACCTCCATCCATCATATCTCAGCAACTTCAAAAACAAATATTTTGTATTGTCACAAATGATAACTCCCCAGAACTATGCTGTCTTTAACAACAGGTTCATCCTTGGTTGTTGAGACAATGTTAGCGGAAGAAATCACACTCAGTTTCTACTTATTGCAGTCCTAAAAATATCTCTGTCTTCCATGTTTTTTGATAAAAAGATACCAATATATTATCAACATTAAATAAATGACATAGGTAAAATACAGTACCCTATATTTTTATGTTAGATTGCTTTTTTTTGTGATCCCTATTCCTACTTGTATATATATAGAGAGAGAGACAGAGAGAGACAGAGAGAGAGAGAGTGTCACACAATCTCCATGTTACTTTCTTGACATTTATTCCAATATAAGCCAAACTAAGACCAGTAGAGGAGGAAGATAAAGTGCTTTGGAATGATAGTTAAGGAACCCACTTGGTATTAAGAATATTCCAGGTACTTATTTTAAAAAAGAGGGGTCAAAGATTTTTTTTTAAATAAAGAGGCCTAGGTAAATAAAATATAATCTGATTTTGGTATGTTATTTGATTTTTATACATCCCAGTGGAGAATGGAATAACTTTAACATAGAAGTCATTGCTTACAAGCTTTTGTCTCTCTAGTAGTTGATTGATTGGTTTTTTTTTTTTTTCCGCTTTCATTACTAACAATGGCTATCAGAAAAGACTCAGCCTTTGTGACTCTGAAAGAGGATTTTTTGTTTATTTTGGTTACTAAAGTGTGCAGGGAAAGCACACATGATATAAACAGCAAATACTCAAGTTGAACTTGAGAATTTAGGTGAAATGTATACCGAGCTTCACAATAGAGGGGCAAATATGGAAAAAGCTTGTGAGGAAGAAGCAGGGAACTTCTATATTGCTGAAAATATACGTAGAGTTTTCTAGGAGAAGATTTGGCTTATAAGGAGAAGTCTGGGTAAAATTTCAGGATTTAAGAGAATACCAATAAAGTGAAGATTGACATTAACCAGACCAGGCTATAAATACCACACAAAGAGACCAAACAAGTCCTCCCCTGACAGGTCTGGCCACCTCTCCCCTTCAGAACAAACCTGTAACGAACAACACTGGAATGAAACCTGTTGTTCCTTTAGGATCAGCGAAACTTAATATGTTACTTTGAGCACTTTTGTTTTTGGATGAGTTCACATCTGTGTGCTTGCTGATTACTGTGTTAAGCACAGGCTAAACCATGCAGCATAACGGCCAGTCCAGTCTCTGCAAGTGTCGTCATTTAATCATCTCTGTTACCTTTCTTGTCTTATCACTCAGACTAGTATGACTTCTTTTCTCTCAACATCATTTTGATGTGAAAGAGTAAACTACTCTCATGTTTAAGAAAAACCTCTAATTACCTGTACTGAGAAAAGGGAAAATATTAACACGGAGGTAAACACACCTCTTTCTCTGCTCTATCCTATACCCTTGGAAAATACTAGTGCACAGAACTTGTTTTATATTAATAGCACTGATGTATATTTATATTTTTATTTCCTTTTTTAGTCTTTTAAAATATGCATTATGTAACTGTTATATTCTTATAGTAATACCATACCCTGCAGCTATCTGTTACAAATGTTGACTAATTAACCAATTATATATTTTTGAATAATAATCATGTTTTATTATATACTGTTTGACCTTCTAACAATGATTTCAGTGGTACAATTTCTGATAGAATTTTTAATAAGGATAAATTTTTCAGGATATTATCTATAAATGTCAATATATATGAGCAATATATAAAGGCGTTGACAATCTATTTCAATATCATTTGTCATTTACAGTTAATTATTATGTAGAAATACTGGTTAAATTATCACTTGACTTGATTGGGAAATAGTCAACAAATATTAATTGAAGCATTGCCATGTAAGAGTAATAGGCTAGTTACTAAAGTTCTCATGTGGTCAGAAAACAAAAGTGATGTGGCTACAAGTGACTTTCCAACTGAAATAAGTATTCTGTGAAATAAATATTTGTAAGTAAGACATTTAATGAATATGTCGATTTTACTCGTGGCTCACACTGCAAATGTTGTTTTGGGAAGGAAAAAACAGTCTATTGTAGATGAGTGGTTAATACAGTGCAACTTATCAGATGTGTGATGCACGCAAGATGTACTTGTTTCTCAAGTAGATGAGAAGGTCCAAATCGGGTGTGAGAGGATAGATCCAAAGCAGTGATTTTTCAAATTGTATTTCACAGATTCCGAGAGGGTTGTTGAATGTTGTTTGAGAAAGTTATGGACAGGAAGGCTATTGATTAGAAGATCTACTTTACATATTGGCATCGCTAATTTTCTTTGAAGAGCAAGCTGTGCTTTAAAAGAAAGGTATGAAAAATCCCTGTTCAGTAATCTATGGAGACAGTTCAGAGGCGACACAAACACTTCATTTAAATTAAAATCATCATGATGAAAGCCTAGACTGTTCTTTTTTTGTTGTCTGTTTTATCTCCATTAGGATGCACAGTCCTGGCACATGATAGATGCTCAAAAAATATTTATTTTTATCAGTGCTGATGATGACAAATTGCCCAATATCCTATATATGTATGTATATATGTACAATGATACTTAATTCCAATAAGCTCAGATAATGATAGAACAAAACTTATTTTTAGATTTTACTTGCCATGTTTCTGTGTTTATGATTGAATTAAATTTGGTATGCTTTTGAGTTCATGTTGAATTTGAAGATTTCACATGGGTTCAAGGTAAAGTGAAATTGTATTCTTTGAAACTATCTATTTAAAAATGGGAAGTTTAGAAGAATAAATTTAACGATCTATTTGGTGAGATTGTTTAGGTTCAAAATGAAGTGTGTGAAACCATATTTATACATATCAATACGTACTAAATATGCAGCTATTATTAACTATACCAATAAGCTTCCAATGAAGTGATGTTCTAAAAACTCACACAAAATGAGCTGGAGACACAAAATCATTTTTGTGTCAAAATCATTTTTAAATGGGCTCATTTTTTAAAGGACAAGGGAGTCTCACAAAATAACATTTTACAAAATTGTCTTAGGTTTCCTGCTAAATCATTTTGAAGCACAAATAAACAAGCATAAAATGACATTATCAATTTCTTTAAGTATAGATTGAACATAGTCTTATAAAAATGTATGCAACAAAGTTTAAATATGTCAACTGAAATGAATTCATTGATTTTCTTTCCCAAAAGAACTTAATCCACCAGACCTGAGGGGGAATCACACATTATTGGGTAAAATGTTGTTAAACCTTACGCTATAGACATTACAACAAGTATGCAAAGTGGACAGGCAGTAATGAAAAAAAATTGGTACTGCTGTCTTATGATATAATCTAGAGATAATCCAAGAGTGCACATCCAAGGTATTAGTAAATAGAAATCTAATGTTATATGGAATCTTTGCAATATAACTAGGCAAGGGGAGGGGTATTACTGATTTTCCAATAATTTTTGTACAATACATAAACAAACAAACTATATAAAAAAGACTTTAACCTATAAAACATAATTGGAAAAGAAAGACTAAAGTTTGGTGACATCATTAAGTAAGTTGGCAAAAATATAATGATGGCTGTAGTGACTGAGGACAAAGAATGTAGGAATAGTGGCTTTTCTAAAAGCTGTTGCGGAAAAATGTATTTAGGTTTTATATCATTGTTCGATACACAGATAAATATAGTAGTTCTTGAGATGCATCTCCTTTGCTAAAAGTGATAGATACATGTCATACAAATTATGTATTTTATTAAGGTCTAATCTTTCAATTGCAGATTTTGACAGCTATTTGTAGTGATACAGCGATGAATTTTAAAACTTCCGTTTAAAAAAATAGAAATTGATTGACTATTCCATGGCAAGGTGTTAGTACAAATATTTCAAATGAGACAAGAAATGCTCTTGTTTGCTAACAAAGAAACTTCATTTAAAGTTAGCTCAGCTGTAACATGGCTTCCCTATCACATATTTCTTGCTAATATTTGGAGTAAGCTGCAGAGGCTCCATTTAGCAGTATATCAATGTCATTGTACATCCTGAAGATTGAAGACAAAGTATCAGCAATCACAACAGAGCTTTAAAGATGTTACTGGAAAGGCAAACAAAATACATACATTGATTTGAAAGTTTGATAGGGTGACTTGGCTAATTTTAGAAACTGGCATTGTTGAATACAGAATGAATGAAAGATGCATTTGAAAATTACTTTCCAAAGAATGATCATTTAAAATAGATGAAGAACTGTTCACCTACCCAATTTCAACTTGAAAATTTAATAATTAAGGATTGAGAGCAGATGTTGGATAATGTTAGTGATTCAACCTTGAAACAATTTTCTGCTACTTCTCTTTTAGTCTCCTAGATGAGTTAAATTGAAGTGCATGACAACATTTCAGGATGGGCTGGTAAAAAACTTATCATTTGCAATTGTTCTACATGATGCAAGATTGTTTTGATATCGTGCAATCCAAACTAAGACACAGAAATAATTTGAATGTTGAAGCTGACAGAAAATGCTAGTCCTCATTACAATCTCTGCTTTAATTTTTGTGTTGAAGATAACCTTTGTATTCTCATTGATCACCTTTAGTGTAAATATTGTATATTAAAACCTAAGAAAAATGCACACAGATAATTTACGATCTCATGTGTTTGCTGTTTGTGGTTCCATGTTAATTTTCACTTGGAGAAAAAAGTTCATCTGCTAAAAGTGTTTAAAAAGTAGGTTCCAGATGTCCTGTTCAAGTATTAATGTAAAGGATACACCTCTAATTTTCTCATTTAAAATATGGTGATCATAATACTTAACTGCCAGGGTTGTTGTAAGAATTAAAGATAATGTGTGAAATGTTTGCAGATAATTTATGAGGCAAAATTTAAGCACTCAGCACAGTGTCTGTCCTGAAATAATCATGCTATAAATTCTGTTGTTTTTATTACTCAAGGAAGTACCCTCTTTGTGAATGAAAGAGAAAGATTCCTCAGGAGCACACTGGACTGTTTGGAAATTTCTGGCCCCCATATCACAGCTCAGCTGCTCATATTTCTTAACTTGGATTTTGTCACAGTTCCTTTTGAAAATCTGACCAAAGCTATGGACTTGCTCCCACTAATGTAACTTTTGTATTGTTCCAGCCTTCACAGATTTCCTATAGGATCTAATCTATCCAGAGGGTCTGGGATTAAGATCCCTTCCTCAAGTTTAAAGATCACAATAATACCATTAGTTCGTCAGTGAAATAAACTCAGAATTTTTTTCCCTCAGATACGTATTTAACAATCACAACAACTATAAGATTTCAGAATTCCCTTCATTGATTTATTGTTGTGTTGTTTGTAAAGAGCATTCTTATGGCCACTAAATGGGCTATTCATGGATCCAAGTTCAGATTTTCACATGGTCCCTGGTCTTAAAATGGAGAAGGTAGCTGTTGGAAAAAAGAGCTGGCTTCCTTTTCTTCTAGTAATAAGCCTACAATTTTCAAAAATTCTTTCCTCAAGCTGTGAACTGATACTCATAAGAAATAGAAACGTGGATCTTGATAAGCAAAACCTAAAGGAGCGATGCAAATGGGTGGAGATGCTGTCACTTAGAGTGCTAATTTCTTTTTACCAAAATGATACATTTTGTGAAGTGGACCACAGGGAATGTAACTCATTCCTTTTATATTTTGAATGTTTTTTTAAAAGTTTTTTTTTTCCAGATTGAAAACAAAAGCATTTTCCCTTTTCATCCTTTTAAAGAAGTAAAAGATGTGGATGATTCGGATTACAGTACATCAGTGAGTGTCTCCGTTCTCTTCATAATATATCATATGTCAAAACTTCTCTCTTTAGAATAACAAAAATGACCTTTTGGTGCCGTAAGCTCAGGCTGACCTCTTAGTAGCCATAACAGTGGCAGAGAAACAATAAAGATACATCAAACAAGAGTTCCTTCTGGCCACTGGGATGCTCAGGGCATGAACCAGAGTACGGTATGGAATTTGCTCTCCTAAATTTGTAAGTTAAAATTAACAAGAGGACTTTCTATTATGAGAATCAACTTCATGACCTTGAAGTGGTATTTAAGTATTTCAGTTAACATAAAGCTTACAGCAGTCTGCACTTTAGAGAAAGTGCCATTTTCAGAATATACTTTAGTGAGTGATATAAATATCAACATTTTGAAAGCTACAGATATAGCTTCAAGTAAATTTATTAACGGAAAATGTAGTTTAAACACAAGCATAGTGTGGCTTAATTTGGAAAAATTTAATAGAGAATAACCGTCTTTTATTTGACTTCTTCTCATTAATTAAAATGTTAACATCAGCTTGTCACCGAGAAACGATTTCTTTTCAAAGGACTTGGAACCACACGCTGGCTGATGTTTGAAATCCTGTATCTATATGATTTATCTATAGGGCACCATTTGAACATTTATTATCTTTGCTGTCCAGAGTCTCTAATTTTGTTTATGTTTTTCGTGAAGTGTGGAATCGCAATTATGAATTTATATAAACCCAAGCTCAGTAGTTAAATAAGATGAAAGACTTGAATTACTTCAGTACATTCCTGTGTGTGCAAATTGGGATTCTGGTTACAATGAAGCTCCAGCTTCTAGTTAAGTTGTTTTGGGGGTGGGAATGGGGAGCAGGGTAGATGACTTCATCAGAGAGAACTGGGTCTGTGTAAGGGACAGAACAGTGAGTTCAACCCTTCAAATAAGGTTTCAGTGAGCATTTGTTTGTATGGTATTATTGGTTCATTGATAGACATCTGTGATAATTTTCCTCTTGTTTATTTTTGCTATAACCTTTAAATGTTTTAAAAAATTATCTGGGTTTCAAAAAATAACCAATCTCAAAGTCTATAGCAAAATAATTTGGAATCTCTCTTAAAAATAATGGAATCATTGTTCAATCCTCTTTGAATATTTGTATTTAAAGAAACTTTTAAGGCAATGTGTTCTTATTCCTAGATATTTTCCTCACATACTTGAAATTGGGATTTAAGTTGATAGGAACTTTCATTATGGGACTTTTTGTAAATAACTCTTGGCTTCATCCATTTATTCAGTGGGAATTCTGTTAAATATCTGCCGTGTGCTGGGCTCTGTTCTAAGCTTTTGGAAACATAAATGGATAAAACAAAGAAAATGCTCAGAAAGAACAACTCTTGTTGAAGTGTGCTGCATTTTCTCTGTTTCCTCTCTGGTTCAGCTACATCATGTCAAAATGATCAGTGGATCTCACAAAAACTGTTCTTTAAAACACATCATTGTTGGGAGGGGGTGGGGAGGTTGGGGAAAAACAGCATAAGCAATGTATTCAGTAGTTTCGAATGGAAACAATTTTTAAAATGTCACTAGTCTTCCCTTCAGACTGCCTTTTCTTGCTGTCACTCCTCTTCTTTGTCTTCCCTTCAAGCTCCAGGGGAGACAACCTCTTCCAGGCAGCATCCTCTTCTCCTATTTTATATATGCTCTCATGAATTTTCTTTATTTTGTATTTTTCCTGATTTTGTGATCAGGATTTAAATTCCACGAGGAAGGATTTATACCTTCTGGGGCTTGCATTCCCAGTGAAGTTCCCTAATCATATGGACCACTTGGGAAATGATGGTGATAATATTTTTCATTATATGTACCCAAATACAGCACTTCATTTATTGCTGATTATTTATAAATACTCTTTTATTCTAATGAGTAATGCACAGGGTCATTAGAGAGAGTGAATTGAGTAAATATCAAAATCTCAGGAAGGCTCAAGTGACAAAAATAATGACAGCTTCTACCTCTCAGGAACCATTGAAGGTATGAAACAGGGAGTAAATGAATTTCTGGATAGGGAGAAATTTTAAGTGGCATCTAAATTAGGAACTGTTCTCTTTCCATAAAAATTTTAAAAGGCTTAAGAAATCCATCATGCTACAGTTGCAAAAGTCCCAAGTTTATGTCTTTTTTATGTTGTTTTCCAAATAGCAACCCCTTTAAGGCAGAAATCTGAGACTCACATCCTTCTACTTAAAAATCATGTCATGACCTGCCTTGCACTTACTGTGAGACTCAAACTCCTTAATACATCATATACAAGACTACTCATGATTGTTTCCTGACCAGCTCTAGGTTTCGTTTTAGTATTTTGCTCTATTGATGGAGGTACTGGGGATTGAACCCAGGACCTCATGAATGCTAAACATGTACTCTACCATTGAGCTATACCCTCCCCCCAGAATTTTTGGCTCCATAATATTTAGTAAGCAAGTTGAATGATTGGCTGCTTATAAGATTGCCTAGTTCTTCTTCTGGGCCTCTGTAAGTGATCTTTTCTTTTGGGATTTTCTACATATGTGATGGTGACATCTACAAACAAAGGTTTATTTCTTCATTTCCAGTCTGTATTCTCTTCTTTTCTTGTCATATCACATTAGCTAGGACTTTCAGTGTGATGTTGAACAGGAGTAGTGAGAGGGGACATCCTTGTTTTGTTCTCAATCTTAGGGGAAGATATCTAGTTTTTCATCATTAAGTGTGATGTCAACTGAATGTAGGTTTTTCATAGATGTTCTTTATCAAGTTGAGGAAGTTCTCTATTCCTAGTTTGCTGGGTGTTTCTTAATCCTGAATGAGTGTTCAATTACATCAAATGCTTTTTATGCTTCTGTTGATAGGATCAATGGTTTTTCTTCCTTAGAAGTTTGGTGTGGAGGATTACACTAAGTTATTTTGATTATTGTATCAGTCTTGCATACATGCAATATATCTCATTTGGTCCTGGTGTATAACTGCTTTTACACATTGATGAATTTGGTTTGTTAATATTTTGTTGAGGATTTTTGTATCCATAATCATAAGTCATATTGATCTGTAGTTTTCTTTTAATGCCTTCACTTGGTTTTGGTATTAGGGTACTGTTGATCTCAAAAATGATTTAGGAAATGTTCTGAAATTAGATAGTGGTGATGATTGTACAACTCTGTGTATGTGCTAATAATCGCTGAATGGTACACTTTAAAAGGGTGAATTTTATGCTATGTGAACTATATCTAAATAAAACTGTTTAACAAAGCCCAAATTAAAAAAAAAAGAAAACATGTGTGAACATATTAGATTTGGTGATGGGGAAAATTCAGATATTTTTCCTAAAAAATTATTGCTTACAACATTCCAGTTGGAGAAAATTACAATATTCTAAATTATGCTTTATTCAAACTTCAAAGTTTTATGCAATTATTAAAAATTATATTACCAAAGAGTCAAAATTAATTAAAAAAATCAAGATAAAATTATATGCATAATATAATTCAAGTTTTATGAAATAGAATATATTTAAGTCTCTATTTTTATATATTTCTGGATATAGTTTTAAATTTACATATTATAATAAGAAACATTGCATAACAGAATTCATCTTAATAACAGTAGTAGTTATTTATGAATGGCAGTGTTATGGGTGATGATATTTTAGTATTTTGCTTTACAAATTTAAAAACTTTCCAAATTTTTTATAATGAGCATTCATTACTCATATAATTATCAAACACATGTCATTAAAAGATATGTCATCTTTTTACTTTTGATTCTTAAATACATAGTATATAATGTGAGGTGAGGGTCCAGTATAAAACTTCTTTATTTGAATAATATTAATAATAATTACTGATTAATCAATAGTTATCATCTCATTCTCAGTTTTCATTCCGTCATATTCAGTGGTTTTGCCAGTGCTGATGTAATGTTCAAACAAATGAATGTAATGACTCAAGCAACTTCTCAGACTGCATTGTGAAAATCCAGTTTAAGATGAGGATTTCAGAAATGGATGCATGGTAAGGCAAGACAATTTATAACACACCCTTTAAGCTAGATTTAATTATATAATCACTTATGAGGTCATGTTTATAGAGTTCTGGGAACTCCATTTAAATTTTAAAAATGCATTCAGAAAGTCCCTTTAATGACCAACTACAAGATGGAGGAGTTAAAGCAAAATTCATTTTAGGAAAACAGAAGCATTGAAAATTTATAGGAATTTCTGAATGAAGTTTATAATTTTACCCATTACTCATAATGACTACATGAAAACCAGAACAGGAAGAAACTGGACTTACTAAAAGAAGCATTAAACAAAGCACTAAACAATCTAGCCTTGCAAACTACTGTATCTAGAAGCCATGTTCCCCTGTGGACCTGCCAGAAAAACACATAAAAGACTAAGAAATGTTGGTGGTATGAACTTAAGAAACAAAATATCCCACCTGGAGCAGTTTTCTTAAGTTATTTAGCCTTTGTTACTATGCTTAAGAGCAGTTCACATAATACTACTAGGTCCAAGCAAACATTTTAGATTACAGAGCGCACGATATCCACATCAGAGCAGAAGCCGAAATATTTTCAAACAATTAGTTTTCCTAATTTCCTATTTTTCTTTTGTTTCAATGACCAGAGTCAAATTGCGTATTTTTTTTCAGAAGTTTGACAGCACTTAACAGTACCTAGTATTTAGAACTATATTATATTTTGTTATATACTGTCCTCTTGAATTAAAGCAAGATATGTTTCTTATTTGAAGTGAAATTTCTTTAAGGAAAGAACTGTGTGTTCCATTTATTACATATATTTTCATAGGGACCTAGGACTGTGCCGAGCAATGCTGAATAAATATATGATCTAATTTTGCTAGTGTTAGTTTCTTATCTAAAAACCTCAATTTAATTGGACTTAGATTCAGAATGTCCCTCAGTAACGATGCATTTACACTATATCATGTCATATCATATCATATATCATATCTTTTATACACTCATTCATTCATCCATCCATCTATTCAAAAGTCTATATCCAAACTGGCTTTCTTCTCATTAGTCTAGAGCTTGGAAAACATTTTCTTTAGAAGTCCAGAAAGTAAACATTTTAGGTCTTGTGGGCCATATGGTCTCTGTTGCAATTACTCAACTCTGCCATTGTTGCCCGAAAGCAGCGAAGACAGTACATAAATGAATGAGTGTGGCTGGGTTCCAATAAAACTTTATTTATGAAAACCAGCTGTAGGCTGGATTTGGCTATTGGCTGTAGTTTGCAGATTCTTGCTCTAGTCTAGCTTCCTCCTCACTTAAAAATTTGCCATGTATGGATTCTTATTACCAGGAGACAGAATCTTCTGGAGATCATACCACTTCATTGCTGATACATTTTTAGTAATATTAATGACATTCTCAGCCTAGTTTTTACAAACTCATTTCTGCTTTCTAACATCCCTAAACTTCTGCCACTACAACTAACATTGTTGGTTCCCCAGAGTCCAGAAAGTACCGTGAGCCTTCACAGCACATTATATTTATACAGCTCATCCTATTGTTGGCAAATTGTCCCTTTGCTTATTTCCTCAAGAACCATTTCCTCTATCAAACTTTCAAAAACTACTCTTTCTCTGACCACTCTAGCAGGAGGCTGCCTAGATGTGATAGTTTATAGTTTATAATCTTATGTTTCCAATTAAATAGAATTCGTTAAGGAAGATAACTATTTTATATTTATAAATTTCCCCCGCTATCTGCATGGTAATCAACAAATAGCACACAGCACCCTTTTCATCCAATACATGGAGCCAGACTTAGATAAGAGTTGGGACATGACTTGGATAGCCTGTCTTTATTTCTATGAAGGAGGTCATCAATAGTGGTCTCTTCACTGGTGAGATGCTTCCTTTGGTAAAGTGACTGCTCCACCTTGAGAACAGGGATGACCTTCCTACCTGGATGGAGGACCAGCTGGTTCACACAGGCTTTTATTATGGATACATCTGACATCGAGGAAGTGGTAGTTTCAATCAAATGGTTACACTGAAAATGAAGGGCAAATCAGAGGCAGAAATTAGCACGACTCAAAGTCCATTTATGGCTGTCTAGTAGGTCCAAATATCAGTAGGAAGGTCTCTCAACAGATAAAAGAAATACTAGTCTTAAAAAAATGTGAAGGTAGGGAGGGAAGAGGAGAATAAGAAGCCTCCTAGAAGAGGCCAAGGGGTTGGCTTCATTGAAACCAAATCACAGGGGTAGATCCTGGTCATCTCTTTCATTCCATGGTTCATTTCGTCTGTGATCTGACGATTAGCTTGTTTAGACTTAGAGTCATTAGGATGGTGTCTGAAATGTGTTCCTTGGTGAAAACTGCATTTCATTAGTTCCCAGTGTGGAAATGATCTATCCTGAGGAACCCATCCTTACCTGTAACTCAAAGAGATTAGTCAATGGAGAGAAGAGGTTTTGCATTGGTAATGAGAGATAGGACTTGAAATCTAGAGAGCTTGCAAGTGAAATAACTGTTCATGTCTGGGGCTCACAATTTCACTAAGAATTAAATGAGCAAGTTCCAACCCAATTGTCTCTTTTAAGAGTCAATTATAAATAACTCCTTCTTGTGTAGATGATCTTTCTTAAGGCCTTATATTTCCAAGCTCTACTGAGTTTTCCTCCTCCTAGAAATACAAGGACTAGGTAGACCATTTCCCCCTGGCACAGATAATTTATACATTAAATTCTTTTGTTTGTTTGTTTTCAGAAGCAGTAGGCCACTCAGCCATGGACTTTGCTGATGGAACAAAATTTAAAGATGGCCTTCATAGTGGATTTTTGTGCTTTCATGGTCTAGCCAAGGTTGGACCCTCTATCATCCATAGCTGCGCTGTGGCAGCATTTATTAGTGACATTGCAACTCAGATGTTTTAATTTACAGTTCCCAAGTTGGCTAATTCCACACACAATTTTAGCAATTACTTTTTCCATTGCCTTTGCTCATTCTTTCCCATTATTTCCATGTCTGTCCACCATTAGGTTATAAATTCTTTTAAGGGCAGTGAAACCTTTTCTTTCCCTCTTTTCTCCCCTTATTAATGTGCTATCATAAATTGCTATTTAGTAAACATTATTATGATAGTTTCACAACACTAGTTTGAAAATTGAAATAATTCAGTTCCTTCACAATAAACTATTAATGTAAAAAAAAAATCTAAAAAACAGTTTTATGCCAGGACCACACACTATATAGTTAAATCATTATTAATCATCTAGTGAACCCCAGAGTCAAGCAAGTGAATTATTTGAACCTAAGGTAAATTTTATATTATGACTTCTCCACTGTGTCCCCATGATGGAAACATGTTTATTAATTGACAACATTCTACTTGGGTTTTATTAAGGACTAAATTGAGCTTACTTTGAACTTTAGGAAGGATTTTCTCATACCTAAAGCAGTGAAATAAATTTGTTAAACTTATGTCATGGAAGGAAAAAAAATGCAGTCTCCATAAAGATTAGCTCTTTGGGGATTGCAGTATTTCAATTAATGACATTCTTTAAATCTCTTAAGTCTTGCTTTTTTCCCCCTCAAAATTCTATTGCCATAAATTTATTCTCTTGTGTTAGGACAAGTCTAAACTATGGGGAGGAAAATGAAGTCGATTATTCAGTTAATTCAAGTAAAATACTTTTTCCTCACTACTGTATATTTCAGGTAAAATCTTTTTTAAAACCTGATTATACATTGAATTATCCCAGTTTCCTCTCAATAACGTTTAAAGTAAGATCCTATTATTTAAAGTTTCTGATTCTTATAAACTTTCTGACTTTGAGACTTGGTCTATATAGGTAAGTAACTCCATTAGCAAGGCTAAAATATGTCTGGGGAATTGAGCTAGATGTAAAATGTTAAGCTTCAGTTAATGAGTTTGAGGTATTAGAAAGTTTACTCAAATAGATATATAGAAGTCTCTTCCCTGGAGTCTGCATCCATGTAAGTTAAATAAAATGAAGAACCAAAGTAATTATCTCAGTAAGTAAAGTCCTAAATTGATCTCTTAAATACAATACGTACAGACAATAGAGGATTTGAAAAAAAACTTTTTACTTGAATTATCCAAATTTGCTCTTTACTTACATTTTGTCATTTATAATTTTTATCAATTTTATCATTTAAAAATAACTTTTGTTTTTTAAACCTATTTTTGTCATTTAAAACTAAGATGTAATGATCTATTCTGGAGTCATGTAAATTAGAAAAGAACAAAAATTATCTACCTAGTAATCTAGACGATAATAAAGTACATTTCCTTCTTTATTTGCTACAATCATTCTTATATGTTAGTTTCCTTTGGCTTCTAAAACATTCCATAATTGTCTATTTTAATATATCATTGTGCCATTAAAACATTTATTTAAAACAATGGATGTGATGATTTTGGGACAGCTAACTCACACAGGAAAAATAAATTTGTTGACCATATAAAAAGGCATGCTTCATGTAAATTAAAAACATAAATGTGAAAAGTAAAACTATAAAGAATTAGAATGTACATTTAAAAAATTCCATAAAGCAGAAATGAGGATTTTTTTGAAAGTGATGAGTTTTGAGTATTTATTACCTTTGTTTTTAATAAATTTAATCTTAAGTTTGTACAGTTTAATTTTTAATGGTGCCTATGTTTTAAAAAAAACTCGTTGCAGGACTCCTGACAATTTGATAATTGGCTCTTGTGAGCTGAGACCAAAATGAGGAATTGAACACATCAAAATTGAGGACTTTTATTCAAAAAAGAGCAGCACTGAGAATTTGAGTAACAGGCTGGTATTCTAAAACTGTATCAGACATTGTTCTAAAACTGACAAAGATTTATTATCTAAAATATGACTCTTGCAAATCAATAAGAAAAACCCCAAGAAACTGAGTATAAAAATTGTCAGAGAAGAAGCAAGAGAATCCAAATGGCTCACAAATATATGAAAAGATGATTAATCACACAACTAATTAGATAAATGTAAATTCACACAATAATTAGATATTACAGGCCTCTGATTATCGAGAGCTAGAAAGTCAGTACTAATACTGGCCATAATACGAGAGAAGACAATTCTTGTGCACTGCCTATGACAATGTAAACTGGTGTAACTCTGCCTGAGATACATTTTACGGGTTTTTATGAAATTAAGTATGCATACAGTCTATTATCCACTGATTTCACTACTGGATATTTACCTGAGAGAAATTTTTGCCTAGGTAGTTCTTGCATTTTTTTGTGGTATGAAGGATACATAAGCAAAATTGATGTCTATCACTATGGGCATGGATAAGTGAAAAGAAGGTAGATACAAACAATGTGATATTATGATGGGGCTCCAATCAATGAACTAGATATACATACAGCAAAATGAATAGGTCATACAGTGTGGGTTGAAAAAACATAAGGAAAAAAACATTGATAGCTTGATACCAAATGTGTGTACCAAATACATACACATACTAAACAGCATTATGTGATTCAACAAGACATATATCACCCAGAATCTACAGTGAGTAGAAATAGAATGTGTGTAGAGTGGGAATGAGTTTTAGTACTGAAGAAGGAAGAAATGGTAAGACGAGAGGGGAATCTCATATAGACCAAAGATGGTGTGTTTCTGTGGTGCAAACAAAACAACAACGAAAACAAGGCCTTCAAATTTCCTTCTGGGTGAAATCAGAGATTCTTACCTTTTCCTCGGTGATGCTTTTACTTCCCCAGTTCACATTATAACATTTACATTTCTCAGCTCTGTGATCCCCTTGATTGACTTCTGCCTTTTTCACATTACCTTTGTCTGTTTCTTTGTATTATCTACCTCTTGTCGATGTCTCTTGTTGTATGAACCACTCTAAAGTCTACTTATTTTTTAGTTACATAGTAAACTCATAATGTAATTAATTCAGAAATAGAGTTCTTTAGTTTTAAAAGTGCAAAAGGTATTTTAATTGAACAATTCACAGTGAGTCCATTGTCATTCATGGATTATATCTAAGTGGAATGGTTTCACTACAAGAATTGTTTACTCTCCACAGGGAATGATGTCAGAGGACCAAGGAGGACTGCCTTTCAGAGTATTTCCTCCATATGCCAGCTATAACTTACGATTCCTTTACAAGGTATGTAGCTTTTCTACTCCACAATTAGTCATATGGCTCACATTTGTAAAGCTCTGCTAAGAGCAGTTGGCCTTACAAGCATGAGTGGGGGGCATAGAGATAAATAACAGAGCAAAAAGTTAGAGTTTTCAACTGTCTTTTGCTTATAATTGGCAGTTGTACAGGAATACGAAGAATTCTTTAGTTCAGGACTAGATCTTTCCCTTTAATGCCAAAAGAGGATGTGATGTATTGCCAAGGAGACAACATAGGGTTCCTGTACTTGGATTTCCATATCCAACTGAAGGTAACAAGGCTCCTGCCTCCCTGGAATAGTGGTAGATGGAGCTACTAGAGTTAGGACTTTCACCACCATCCAGAGGTCATGAGTTCATCCCCCCTATGGTGTCAGTGGTATCAGCCTATGGTATCAGTCACCTGGGGAATCAGAGCTCATTCTTACCCAGCAGTAATTATCAAGTATCCATGAAGTATTCCAAGTATCCAGGAAGGCTGATGGGGAACCTGGACTTCCTTAATCCACTGGTATTCCTTGCTTTCTCTACCAAAGTATTGTCAGAGGAGGCTTGCTAATACTTTAATCGGATCCAGACATTCAGAGCATACCCTAAATGTCCTGATTAGAATAAAAAATCACTGTCTCAAACGAGTGAGAAAACCCAATAGATATCTACACTGAGTTGAAACAAACATTAGAATAATCTGACAAGGATTTTAAAGCAGCCATTATAAAAGTGCTTTATCAAACATTTAGAAATATGCTTGAAATAAATGAGAAAATGAAAAGTTTAGCAAAGAAATTGAAAATATAAATAACCAAATGGAAATTTTAGAACTGAAAAGCACAGAAACCAAAAGAAAAAGCTCAGTGTGTGGGCTAAGTAACAGAAAGGAAGGGACAGAGGGAAGAACCAATGAACTTGAAGATGGAGCAATAGAAATTACTCAACCTAAACAGGGAAAAATCATGCTGGGAAAAAACAAAACAAAACAAAACGAAAAACAGAACCTCAAGGACTTGTGGAACTATTCCTCAAGATCAGAGATTCTTATCTGTGAAGTTCCTGAGAGTGAAGATAAGGAGGGTGGAGCTGAAAATTTTTCAAATAAATTATAGGTGAAAACTTCCCAAATTTGTCAAAAGACACAAATTTACAGATCCAGGAACCAAGCAAACACCAAGCAGGATAAAAAGAAATCCATGCCAAGACACATCACAATTAAATTTGTGAAAACTAATCAAATAGAAAATATCTTGAAAGTGGCGAGGGAAAAACAACCCCTTACTTACAGGGGAGGAAAAATTAATGAGAGAAGATTTTTCGTCAGAAACCATGAAGCCAAAAGAATATGGTACAACATTTTTCAAGTGCTTAAAGCAAAGAACTGTCAACCAAGAATTCTATATACAGAGAAAAAAATCCTTCAGGAATCAAGGGGAAATCAAACAATCTCAGATGAAATAAAACCAAGAGATTTGTAACTAGCAAATTAAATTTAACCTAAAAAATGGATTCAGAGTTTCACATTAAATAGAAAGGAAATTATCTAAGAAAGAATCCTGGAACATTAAGGAGAAAGAAAGAATAAGGAAAAAAGCGAAAATATGCATAAATACAGTAGACTTTTCTTCTCTTCCCGAGTTTCTGAAATTATTTGGATAGTTGAGGTAAAATTATAACACTGACATGGTTCTCAGTGTATGTAGAGCATATACATACTCTGTGTGTGTGTGTGTGTATCACAGCAAAGCTATACAAAGACGAAAACAGAATATGTAAGTCAAAATGGAATTATAATAAATTTTCAAGTAACCCACTGGAAAGCAGGTGTAATAAAACAGAGAAATTTTAAAAGAAGGGAAAAACAGAAAACAAGAAGTAAAATAGCAGACTGAAGCACTAACATATAAATAAAGTTCATGAAAAGTGTATTGAAAGACAGATATAGGCAGAGTTGATAAGAAAAGATCACACAATCCTATGCTACCTACAGGAAAAGCACTTTAAGTATAATGATATAGGTAGAAAGGGAAAAGATGAGAAAATAAATAATATAACGTAAAAATTATCAAATAAAGCAGGAGCAGCTATATAATATGAGATAAAGAAGACTTCAAAGCAAAGAAAATTACCAGAGCCAGAGACAAAAATTATGTAATGATAAAAGGGTAAATCCACCAAGGAAACTTAGCCTTTCAAATGTTTATGAACCAAGCAGCAGAGCTGCAAGTATATGAAGCAGAAACTGATAGAACTGAATGGAGGAACTGATCAATTAACTAAATCATAGCTAAAGACTTCACTATATCACTCTCAATAACTGGTAGTCCAACTGGAGAGAAAATCAGCAAGGATATAGAAGAACTCAAAACTCCATCAACTGACAGGATCTAATCAACGTCTATAGAACACTGCACCCAACAGCAGCAGAATACATGCTCTTTTCAAGTACCCATGGAACTTATACCAACCTAGACCCTATACTGATTCATAAAACATACCTCAACAAATTTAAAAGGGTTGAAATTATACGAAGCTTGTTCTCTAATCACAATGGAATAAAAATAGAAATCAAAAACAGAAACATAAGAAAATCTCCAAATACTTGGAAAGTAAACAATACATTTCTAAATAATCTGTGAAGAGGAAGTCTAAAGGGGAATAAAAAATACATTGAACTGAAATGACAATGAAAATACAATATGTCAAGATTTGGGGGATACAATTAAAGCAGTGTTGTAAGGACGCTAGGATTTCCTAGGACTTCATGCCTTTGAGTCTGTGAAATATAATGACAACTCTAGGAAGTAGGATCAAAGGAATGCATGCAAAATCATCTAACGTAGTGCCTGATCTGTGGTAGGTAAATACCAAAACACTAAGTAGTTTTAATAGTTTAGAACACAACGGAAATAAAAAAGTGGTTCTGGAAATGTATAAAATAGAAATTAATGGACAAGTTTTCCCTGAAATATGTGATTGTCTTTGAGTGACACATTCTCTTATCAGAATGTTCTCCAATTGAACTATCACCCTCCTTTGACCACTGGAGACTCCTCAGACTAATCTTCTCCATTTTCTAGACTCTCTTAAACGACAGAAAAAAAAATTGCTACCATTTCTCGTCTATTTAGATACTATCTACCTTAAAGTGTATTTTTTCTTTATCTCATTTAAGCTCAAAACAACTCTAAGATGTAAGAATTATAGTTACACATATATGGAAATCTTTGATGAAGAAATGAAATGAATTAACACATTTATATGGCTAATGAATGATTTTTTTTGCATGCCAAGTACAATTTTACGTCAACAGTCTAGAGAAAGAATAATAGTATGTGTGATAATCCTTAAAAATGGAAGGGCTTCTTCTCTAGAAAAACTGACATCTTATTGCTGTAACGTATTAATGATATAGCATCTTAATGCATGTGTGACATAAAAAATTATGATGTCATCCATTCTTTCACGCGCAGAAATTTTGAATGATACATGCAATTTTGGTCCAAACATTTTAAACAGATGTTGAACTGGCAATCCATAAGAATGTTAAAAGATATAAAACACCATCTATGTGAAGGAAAAAAGGAGTTAGAGCTCTGTACTTCACTGAAAGGTGAATAAAGGGAGGTCCTTTCTTGTATGCATTGAGAAAACCAGTGGCCACAACCTCACCATTGGGGCAAAGTACATGGCGCCTGTGGGTACCACATTTGAAATTAACACCTCCAGAGATCTGAGTAACTAAGGAATTTGAAATTTGGCTTTCCTTTAGGCCAAGCATTGCCATCATATAATTTCGTGAATTTTCTTTCAGAATTATGACTTTTTAAAAAATGGACTGAAGTGAGATTTCAGAACATATGCACTATTACCTTAATTAAAATAGAAAACCCAAGTGTGCCTCTAGCTATTGCCATGTTTGACTTCATCTTTTTCATAAACTTAATTCTCTTTTTAATTAAAGAATGATCTTAATGATCAGTTTTAAGATAGTTGAAGCATGGTATTAGTCAGTGTGCTTATCTTGAACTTACTAGGAAAAATCAGGGTCCAAGGTTAGGTAAGACAATGTAGCGCATTTTTCTTTCAGATTTCCAAGCATAATTTTGTTGCCTAAACTCAGGACATTTAATGTGTACATCATTCTTCTGTCCTTTTCCAAAACTACTGATGGCTGCATAATTGACTAAAAAGAAGTCCCAAACTAAAGAACATTGCTCCACAAGTATGTTGAAGAAGTTTTTACTCACCTGCTGAAGACTCGAGTTAATATGGTGTTTAGAACATTAGTTTTGTCAATTTTTAAAGTGCTCTCTTATGACAAATACAAGCTTAGGCTGTAAAAAACGTTTTGTTGCTGCTATTCTTAAAAGCCTGATCAAGAGTATATTACTATAAAAAAATCTTAAAACTAGCTTCTTAATAACCTGACTATTGCAAATAAAGACTATATAGTGAGGAATATGTGGAAAGAATTATTTAATTCAGTATTATAGAGTCAAAAATTCCAAGGGAATTTGTACTTTTTCTAATGGAGTAAATGTCATTTAGGAAAAAAAGTTATTGGTATTAAAATACATGCAAAAGACAGATATATTGGAAAAAGCACAAATTGAAAGTCAAGAAAACTGGAATCAAATCTCAGATCTGCTTGTATTAATGGGTAAGTCACTTAATCTCGGTGTCTTATTTTCCCTATTTATAGACTATAAATAATACTCATTAATGATAAGATATCTTATTAACTCTGACTAAAGAATGGATCTTGCTTTTATTGGATAAGAAGAGGTTTTAAAGCTTGTATTTATGTTATCTTTTTTTCTCACTAGAATGTGAGTAGTTGTCTTACAACAATAACAAAAACAAAGTGGGAATCTGCCTTTATATGACATTAGGTATTATCCCTCAGCATTGGTCACTGTTAATATACCAATCACTGAAAATTTTCTAAGTTTGAAGCTGCTCTATAGATAAGCTAAAACCGGCAAGCCTCACATGGACCTGTATTTACACACAGATGCACCCACCTCTCAAAGTAATTATTTTCTAACAAAATATTGTTTGTATGTTTCATGCAAATTGGTTTGAAGTGTTGCTTAGACAATCTTATTATATTTAGGAATAAAAACTTCCATCAAGAAATTGTACAAAAGAAAATGGACACACCAGCTGGGTAAATCTATCATATATGGCGGGGTGGGATGGGGGTGGGGAAGCACTTTTAATTAGCTGAGTGAATGCAGTCTGCTGAACACAGAAAGCACAGCCTCAGTCATATTAAAATGTGCCTAATTTTCTGTGAAGAAGTCCCATCTGAACAGGCCTGACCACAGTCAATCATACTAAAAGCCACTGGTGCTTAATTTGATTTACCAATATAAAATGCAAATTAGGTTATTAAGTGGAGTGGCAGACTGAGTAGGGCCCCTTTCAAACCATCAAGTTAAATGCAAGCAGACAGCAAACTGGCTGTGTAAAGAAAATTTTAGCATATTCGTTTGATTAGTGCTACAAAAATTTAATTAGGTTGGCTAATTACTTGACAAATTGCTCTACACAAGAGAAAGGCAGAGGAGTTTTTTTTTTTCCTTTTTTCATTGCAAATATCCTGCATGTCTTTTAGCCCAACTGCTATCTGCCAATTTGCAAAAGCATTATTAAATGAATGGAAGATGGTCCCCAACAATAGTAAATCGTATAATGCATATAATTAGACAAGACCCACACAACTATATCCATATGTCCATACTCCCTCATGACTAAAAATATTTAACACAGTATTTCTGTGTAACTACTGTCAAAACAGATTATTACAAATCAGTCAGTTGTTCTTAAGAAAGAAAATATTGTGTGCAATATAGAAAAGAGACATTGATGAAATTTCTACCCCCCAGAGTTTGTTTGTTAACTGCTAAATAAAATGATGGTGACATGCTGAGGTTTATCACCACCGAATAGACACATCAGCCCAAACATGGCGGACTGAGGCCGAGGCTCCGACAGAGTGGCGAAAATCGTCTCCTTGAGATATGTCCAAAATTTAAGCTATTAAATAATTCCCAGTTGAAGTCTACTGATATTTTATAAAACAAATTTCGTTTTTTTGGAACGCTATTCCTTATTCCTTCCTCTATCTTCCCCCAGGCACTACATAAGAGAGAGTTGACTTCACTCATTTTTGGGAAAGGCTTGCACGTTGTATAACCACAGAGTGGAAAGAAAATATTCAGCCTCTGGTAGTATTTTATTGAGAAGTTTAGTAGGGCTTTGAGTAAAGAAAAGTGTCTTTCCCTCGTTTAAAGGAAAGCTTGTTTTTCCTAGAGAACATATATGTTTAGATCAATATTCAAGAGGACAAGAAAGGGGATTTCATATAAACACAGCCTTCTTTGGAGGATTCCCTTTTTTTTCAGATGTTTTATTTGATTTTTTGCTGATTTTCTACAAAACTAGTGAGCCTGTTCTAACTCAATCACCTTGATTTTTACACGTAGATAACCACTTTTCCTGTTCAATTGGAAAAATTAAATATCATATTTTATAAACATAAAGCTTAGCAGTTAGTAATTAGATACTACATTTAACCTATTCGAAAGTAACATCCTAGGAAATACCTGGGAAACTACAAACGACAAGAAATATCTGTGAACAATCATTTATCGAGTCTGTGCCTTAATTTTTGCAGTTAGTATTTTCTAACTTAAGTTTAGAACATAAATATAATTACACTGCACAGTGCAGATGCAGTAAACTTATTATTTCATGTAACACCCTTTTCATTGCTGCCATTTTATCCTAACTCACCTCTTTTACTCTTTTTAGATTTATAATCACCACCAAAGGAAGTATAGATTATTTGTAGAATATGGATTATGTAGAAAATATTACTAATATAGAATAAAGTTCTGGGACAAAGTTGTTTCTTCCAGAGCATACATTTGGCCATGAAATGCTGACATTACATTTAAAATCCATGCAGGTATCATCCTTGATAAGAACTTCATCTTTATATGTGAAGGTAAAGCCCACAAAACACTGAGAAAGCATAGAATTCAGTTGTAAATAAATTATTATGACAACCTTGAGGCTTTTTTTCTTCAAAGTATTGACTGATTTTCTTTGCTCTTTCCCTTTATCTTTAATTTGGTAAGCTGACTGATATTTTTAAAAACCTGGTAGACACAGTCTAATAAAAGAATTGAGCTCTGAGATATTTTATTGAGGGTACTGGTGTAAAATAGTAAAATTACTGACTTGCAAATATATAGTGTGTTAGTATTGAATGTTTAATACTGAATATGGATGTGTTAATATTGAATGTGCTTGACTGTCCAGTGGATTGTATGCATGTATAATAGTAGTTACAAATGACACACATGTATAATAAGAAGTAGTTATCTTTTATTGAGCCCCTACTATGTGAAGGCACAGAATTTGATGTTTACATATATTTTATCATTTAATTCTTTAAATAAACTCAAACTATTATTCTTGTTTTAGAGAGAATAAGATTGAAACCAAGGTAGTTTAAGTAAAGGATCCCAAATCAAAGAACTAATAAGTAATAAATTTAGAATTTGAACTAAATTCTATCTAAATTCTAAAATCATGTTCTTCCCCTATGCCATGAGTAGGTTTTGGCCATATTTTTTGGTGTGGTTTTATTTGTGTCTGTATATACACGTGATATATAGTTGGTGTGTTGTGAAACCACTGTGACTTGTATACACAAAGCCCATAGATTTCAGAAGTCCATATCAACCATGGTAATTTAGCTTGGTAAGAACCTTTGGAAACATCATGTCCTCTAAAGTTGTGTAGAAAGAGTCAGATTACTTCCCAAGTTGAAGATATAAAAAAAACAAAACAAAACAAAAAACACACAAAAAAGGAAGGTAAGTATGGGATTGGATTAGAAAAAGTGAAGATTCCATCTACGTGACAAATGTTTTGGGGAGGAACTCACCAGGGCATTGAAGACATGAGTTTAAAGCCAGCTTTAGCCTATTAAAAGACTTGATTTGCTTTCAGTATTGCTGTGTTGTGAATAAAAAAAACCCTGGTTTCCAGAAAGGATAAGATTATTTCTTCTCATTAACATTTTAGAGGTTAAATTTAAGAAGGCTTCTTTAAGACATATGCACCTCCATAAGAGGTAAAGAATGATTAGTTGTTAAATGCTTTTCTGTATGTTATTAATATTACTAAATATTTTGCTTGAGATATTTGATAGACAATAAATAAGTTTTCATATAGAAATATCAATCCTCCTGTAGATTTGAATTAATGGTAAAAATTCCCAACAATATTTCAATTTGAAAATAATCCTTTAGATTTTTTAGAACTGATTGATAAGATACATGACTCTAGGATATACAGAATTACAGCTACTAATTTTCTTGAAATTCACTATACCATGAGTTGCATGGTGTTAATTCAATCATTAATATATAATCAATCATAATTCTTTCAATATCACACTCATACTTGCATACTCAGGAGGAAAAAAACCTCTTTATAATTTTTAAAAAATTTTGAATTTGAACCTTTTTTTTTTTTTGGATGGCAGAGTAATTAGACTTATTTATTTTTTAAATGGAATTATTGGGGACTGAACCCAAGACCTTGTGCATGCTAAGCACCTGCTCTACCACTGAGCTATACCCTCTCCTCAACAAACCCTCTTCATTCAAGTTGAAACTTAGAGGAGAAGAATCATGCAAAATTTTAGAATTAGAAAAACGACTTAGTATTTTGTATTAAATCATTTCCTAGTGTCTGGTTTTATTAGTCAAGAGCCTTGATTTTGTCAAAGAAAACAAACATCCTGTTATATGGAGCTTTCTTATTATAATGAGGAGAGCCTAGCAAAGTGCTAACTCCACCATCTGCAGGGTCGAGGGAGCATTTTCTCTTCCGCTCTGGGAACTTAGCTCATGCAAAGTGGCCATTTGTGCTTTCGTTCCTCCCTGTGTTCACAAAGGAGAAGTTCAGCCTATGACCTGTAGTTTCATGTTACTGTGTGTTATGTATGTCACCCGAGATGCAAAATACAAATGTAAAAGCTGCTATGTAGCTAAAGTAAGAGATGCAGGTACTTATTGAGTTGAGAAGACACCAGGAAAAAAAAAAATGCATGCTCTTACCTGGTTATTTACAACCAGGAAAAAAAAAAATTCCCTGATATTTAAATGCATAAGCAAAAGAAAAATAATTTCGCTAGATGAAACCAAAATTTACGCATTACAAAAAAGTAATAAATCCAGGACTGATTTATCTGGATTAATGAACTTAAAAAGGTACTCTGATGTAAAGGAAAAATATTATGAAGAATTAATGTAATTCAGCTTCAAAACCTCAAAGTTTGAGGTTTTTAGACTAAAATTTTCACCTTTTGTCATAAATACTAAGTTAGGCAAGGATGTTATTTATTACTTATTTGTCGAAGAATTCATAGATCATTGTATGATAAGGGAATAACTTTACCTTAATATTTGGGTAAAACTATCCAATTATTTTGCAAATGGTTGAGTAGATTGGACAGTATGCAGATGAGTGCTGAATATTAGCTGGCTGGCTTAAAAGTTTTCTGTATCAGGGAACTTCTTTTTGACCCTTTGACTTAAGAAGTTAAAAAAAAAAACCCAAACTTTGTATAGTAACAATCCTGTGATTCCCAGGAGTTCTTTATTAGGCAATTCCTAAGCTTCATGTGTGAGTTTCTGTAGTGGCTTTTTCATCTGGCATTTCTAATCAGTGCTAGAAATGCAGGTGTAATAATAACAAAAATTAATAATTGTTGAAACAGAAAAATTGCTTTGAATTAGTTGTAGCTCTAGAAAGAAATCTTAGGTTGGCTTACTTGCTATCACAGTGGTCCCTATATCAATACTCCTATATTTTAAATCCAGAGGATTTTTGTCTCCCATGTATTAAGTCACTTTCTGAAAGTATTTTTAACCACTGCGTAACACTTAATTTGTTCTGGTACTGAGTAGTAAGTTACTTCTCTTCCCTTAGCTCTTAGCCCCATTTATTGCTTGAGAGTGACTTAGAAAAACAGAAGCCCCTAAGCAGGATTGTCCAAGTTCAGTCTTTAAGGGTGTCTCTTTTCTTCACTTAATATCATCTTGGTAACAATAGCCATGTTTTAAGCATGTGTTAGGCGCTGAGTATGGAACCTTAAGGAGCTAACGTACTTGGTATGATTAAATCAGCTTAATATTATGGCTGCACAGTATTAAGCCAACAAAATTGTTACTAAATATATTAAGTCATAGTATGATCAAATTGATAAAAATTATGGTTTGGGTGGACCAAAACTATAGTTTTCTTATTAAAACCATAAGTGCAGCAAAATCTTTGTTGCAGAAGAAATGTTTTCCCATCTTTTTCCTCCTTTCCCATTATTAAGCAATCATTTTTCGATAGTAACTGTTTTTTTTTTTTTTTTCCTTTGCTGCTGGAGAAATGATTGCCTAAGCTTAAACAACACAGTCTGTTCATCTGAGGATATATATTTTTTTCCTCCTACAGTTCCAAGTACTTTTGGGTTTTAGCAGAATTTATCTATTCCCAGGAGGTTTTTGCTGCTTTGGGGCTGATTTTGTCTTTGTTTCTCTCAAGAGTTAAAAACAGTTGGTACAAGTCACATTAACAAAGGCTCACCTGTACTGATATTCTTAAGTGAAATCCAGCTAGGTTTACTGCTATCATATAGGGCGTGGATTAATCAGCATGATCTTTCGCTTACCCAAGATAACAGCTTTTTTCTCAAAGGTGAGCTAAGGACAGAATTATTTTCATATGATTCTATAGGAACGCCTTCTGAAAAGTTAAAATATTCACAATGAAACTGCAGCTTGTCTCTGCTTTTTCTCTTAAATGTAGACCACCGATGAGGATTTATGAGAATTGTATTTTATACACAATGAGCCTTCTATAACTTGATGAATGGTTCACTTCTAAAAGTGTTGAATTGTCTCCATGCCTGATAAGGTACTGGCTTCTTTTATTTCCTAATATTCTCCGAAGTATTGGTTACACATACGTGAAACATTCTTAGTTTATCATGATACTAGAAGTCTAACATTACAAGCTGTGAATATATTTTAGATACCAGACAAAATAGGTACAAGGTGCAGAATGACCATTTGACCATCTTGGTTCCTCTGTGGTTGCTTTGCAAAGGCATAAACACATTCGATCTTGTTGCAGAATGCTACTAACCTTCCTTTATTTTCTTTCTGTGGGAAAATTGTATCGAATGTCAAAGAGAAACATCATTAACAAACAACAGCAATATAAAAAAAAGCCACCTCAAACTTGTGAAAATTTAAAATTATTTGATTCAGAAGCTACTTTCAAAAATAGCAATCAAACTCCTCTCGCTTCAATTGAACATATAAGCCAAACTCTTCTTTTTCTACTGAGTTGACAAAAATAATTGTAAATACTGATATTTTAAATCCTGACAGAATCTTAAACTTTGATGTTTATTGCATTTACTTTATAGAGAAAGGTAAAAAGACTTCTAAAAATTTTAAAAAAAGTATAATTATAGATAAGTTTTCTTTGTAAACATCATTAACTTGTTACATTTCTTTCTCTTCTAAAGATAATTACTCTCTTCATTTGTATCTAATTATATATTATTCTTATCTTTGATGACAACGTATGACAAACAAAAATGTTAGATAGCTAAGGCTTACTATATTTTATCATATATTTGCAGCAAGTCAGTTTTTTATAAATAAACATTTTAATGAAGACTTTTGATAACCAAATATATAACTGTAATAGAATCAAGAAGGAAATATATATTTTCCAATTTTCTAAAAAATTATTTTAAATTATCCTCAGGTACAAATGTCATGGTTCTGAAAGAATATGACATTTTATGCTTTCAAACATTTCCCTTTCATACATTTCCCCTTCTAAAAGTAAGCTTTATAAGAGAAAGATGTATAAATATCCATGAAAAAATGGACTTGAGATTAGCTTTAAACAGGTGAGTGCTATGTAAACATTAATAAAGTCTATTCCTTGTTATGTACCAGTCAGTTTCAAAATTTTTCTAAAACTCATTTTCCCCCCAGTGGAGATGTTAGGGTCATTTGCAAAAGTTTACTCTTAGAGGGAAAAATGATCAATAAATCCAATAATTTTTTTCCTTCTTTTCAAGTATAGGTATCTTGAAATATATACATATATTTCATATAATACAGTCTAATTGACCTTACTGTATTTTAAAAAATTCTTGAAGTCATTGAAAGGAGGGTAATATTGCCATCTTACATTGTCTCCAAGTTCCCATTCATTCATTATTCATTCATTCATTCCACAAAGTTTATTCAGGAACATTTATTGAGTATTTGAAGCAACAGGAAGCTGTATTGATGACTGTAATTGTGAAATAGGATAAAAAATGAATATACACAATTTTAGATTATTCCAAACATTTGAGAGTAGCAAAAAGTAGATAATACAAAAAGGCAGATTAAATAATGAACTCAACTCTGGAGGTTATCTGTTCAAAATCTATGGATCTATTACGATGTACCCAACAGGGAATAAATAAGCAATGTAAGCTATACCCCTATAGTCAAGGAAATCATATAAAGCTTTAATTTTTAGGGTGAAACGTGAATTTAAGGTGCAGATATTGCTGACAGTAAGGTAATTCTCTTCTCAAGGAGCCATGAAACCAAACTTGAAACATGAGTCAGAAATGTTTCAGGTTTGCTTTTCTCAGGGACCCCCTTTTCTCCAATATTCCTTGAACTCTCTTTATTTGGAAGGTAGACTTTTTTTTTTCCCTCAAGTGGATACATGATTATTTTCTTAAAACTTTCCTGAAGCAGGGAATGAGTATAAGTGTTAAGTTTGAAAGAATTTCTCTGCATGCAATCAACTGAGGTATCGACAAAGCTGTGATTAATGTTATTTTATATGAAAATTCATGGAAAATAACTAGGTGCAATTAAAAACACTAAAGAAGAGAATATTATGTCTTGAACAGTTGAAAAATTCCACATGCTTATAGTTATTTATGGATTAAAAGAAAATATTTTGGACAACTTGTAGAATAATGGTTAACAATTTTAATTTTGCCTGAGGACACTTCTTATGCCTTATCGTGAAAATAATGAATAAAGAGGTTTATTTTTATATAGGAGATCTCTCTCACCAAAGAGAGAGATGGAGAGAAAATTAAAACATATCTGGTTAGTACATGGCTGTGTTTATTTTGTAGAGAACACATTACAAAATTAGAGACCAGGAAAATGGAAGAATTCTCATGTTTCCAAACAGAATGAGAATATACCATGTGAACTTTTAACTTACTGTATCATAGAATCCTTTAGCTACCTAATTGTGATTGCTTTGCAAGTTTCAGTGACAACAAAATTTTTTTTTTTTTTTTGCTTTCTGGCTTACTTTTATTTCAGTATAATTTCCTCTTTCCTTTCCCTTCTTCATTTTGAATAGCTGACAGGAAATAGAAAAGTTCATAACACATACGGGGGGGAAAACCCAAGTGAACTAAATTGGTAGTTTTCAAATCCATCATTTCCTTTCTATAGCAGAGAGGGGACAGGTATACATGTACCTGAACATACTGTTTTTTAAAGATACACACACCATTCTTCCTTGAAATGATGCTTGTGACTTCTTACCTTCTATTCTTGTTACTGACTCGCACATACGGTTCTGTATGTTCATTGGAAAAGTGTACAGCTTTCTGAGGCTTTTGTTACAACAGCAACAAGTGAATCATAATTCCAAGCAGATAAATGTCCCAGTTGCTAGGTCAGGCCTTCTGATCAACCTGAATTTGCATAGCAGATCTCTAAATACTCAGCTGTCCTGTTGTAGAATTTCACTTTTCGTTCCCCTGTTATTTGTATACTTTCATAAAGGTTAAAACAGAAAAATGATGCCTACTGAGAGAAGAAAGGTAACTTTTTATCGGGCATCCTGTTAGGTCTCTAAACTTTGATATACATCACTCCCATTTGTAATAGCTTTGTTTTCTATGGATTGTCGAGGAATGAATATTTCCTTGTATGAAGCCTTAAAAAAAAAACTATTAAAGGAGACAGTAAAATGAAACAGGTATTTCCATACAGATAAATTGTTAACATTTGGGGATTTTTTTCAATAGAAGTGTATATGTGTGCATGTCCTCTCTTATTTTTATAATATTTAGACCATATTCTATATATATGTGTGTAATTGTACCCTACTTTTTTCAAATTTTATTTTGAGAATTTTCCATATTATCAAATATGACTTGAAAATATGATTACTAATGATAGCACAATATTACAATTGGTTAAATATCATAATTTACATAAACTAGATTATTTTCAATGTTTTATTTTACAACTATATTAATTATTCATGTGCATAAATTATTGCATATATTTATGGATTTTCTTCCAAAAAGATTTTTATTACAAATTTAATATACGCTCACAGTAAAAAAAAATTTACATAGCACAGAAAAGCTTAAAGTAAAGAGGTGTTTTCTTCCCACCAGATGCCTGATCTCAATTGAAGACATTTTCATCATTAACAGTTCCTTATAAATCCTTTCAGAATTTTAAAAAAATGTGAGCTTTTATACATACGATATCTTTTTAAAAAAAAAAACCCATAATTTCTCAAAATATCTCGTGGGTTTTCCACATCTGAATATAAAGAGATAATTTATTTCTAGTAAGTGTTTCCATTGTATTACATGTATCATCAGTGCCATAGTGTATTTAATTATTTTCCTCAGATAGTCATTTAAGTTCTTTCCATTTTTTTCTATTAAACAGTGCTACAAAAATATTTTAGTCCATCTATCTTTCAGCATGGGTACCAGTATCTTTAAGATAATTCCTGAAACGTAAGAATCTAGATAAAAGCATTTGAATGCATTGAACAGTTTGAAAGTTATTTTCAATTCCTGAAAGTTTTGACCAACTTACATCTCTGAAATAAAGTATGAGTCTGCCTATTTCCCCACTTGTTCATTTTTTTCCAACTAATACATATGTTACTTACCTTTTATGTTGCACAGCTTTAATAAAGAGCAAAACTAAGCATTTATCTTACATTTTATTTAGCTGTTTTCTTTCTTGCTTGCTTGCTTTCTTACTTTCTTGCTTTGTTTCTTTTCTTTAACTCCAGATAATATCCTTTATCCACAAGGCCCTTATTAATTTGTTAGTGCTTTCACATACATATGTATGTGTGTATGTGTGTATGTATATATACATAAATGAAATGTATTCATGTATACTTTATACATGAATACATTTAAATTTTTTAAAATCTTCTGCATAACAATTTAAGAAAGGTTAATTGATTCCTCTCTCTAAGGTTTTACTGCATTAAAATTTATATGTAGTCAAATTTATCAGGCTTTTCTTTTATGGTGTCTAGATTTCAGTTCACACTTAGAAAACCCTTTCTTTTCTAAGATTATTTTTTAAAGTTTATGTTTTTGACTACATAGATACATGGACATACTCTCCTCTATGAAAATGATTAAATTTGGCAAAAAATGTTTTTGAAAATATTCTTAGTGGTATCAAATAATGCACACAACAGTAAGCAATGATGAAGCCAAAAGCTAAGTGGAGGAGGAAATTCAGAGGTGTCAGAGGAACACTGAATCTTTTCCTGTCCTCAGGGTATTTGTGGAACCAGAGAAACGAGGATCCAGTTCCCAAGGCCTTGTGGGAGAGAAAGACAGAAGACAAAAGCGTGGGCTTTATCCTGGTCCCAAATAATTTTGTAAAGTAACTGAGAAAAAAACCCCACAAACCTCCCCCCTGCAAAAAAACCAAAAAACACAAAACAAAATAAAATGAAACAACAACATAAAGTTCTAAGCTCTGATCCAGTAGAAACAAGACGTCACAAGCCAAAGCTTTCAGGGATGGGAATGATCAGACACAGATGATGCAAATGATAAAATAATGACGCTTGCTCTACTGAAAAATTAAAAAGCAAAACCAGAAAATATATCCAGGGAACAAGAAACTGAGTCACTGAGAAATTTGAAAAACAGTCCAATAAAATCTTAGAAATTACAGAAAAGAGATCATTAGAAGTAAGAATATAATGATGATGTGTTTAAGAAACTGGATGTAGCTAGAGCTTCCTGCAATGACACGTGAGCAGAAACTAATCAGAACACAGCATGGAAAAGCAGAGATGGCAATTATAAAAAGGTTCAAAGATGAGGAAGATAGAGATTTTGTAACACATATCTAAACCAGAATTCCAGAGAAGAAAGAGAACATAACAGAGTTACAGCTGAAGAGGTAATAACTCAGAATATTCTGCAGTATATAAACTCAAAACCCCCAACAAATCCTAAACAAGAAATTAAAAAAAAAAAATCTACATCTAGATACATCAAAGGCATGCTGAAGAATACAAAAGACAAAGAGAAATGGAAAGCAGTCAGAGAAGACAAACTAACCTCAAAGAAGAGTTAGAAATCTGACTTGTCCACTACCTCAAATTAAAAAGAAATGCCATCTCAAATGCCACAATAAGCAAAATTATCTTTTAAGAACAACTGTAAAATAAAAAGCAGACCACCAGTGTAATTTCCTGAAGGAAATTCTCAAGAATGTACTTTAGGCATAAGAAATATGAACCCACATAAAGATGTGATATGGAAAAATTAGAGACCTAAATGATTGATATAAACTGAAGCAAAATTATATATATAAACTAATAACCATCTCTTGAAGGGTTAAAATAAGATTATTGTAAATAGCAATAACTAACATGTAAATATTCACACGGAAAATAATGAAATTGTACCCTGACCACATAGTATACTAAAAAAATCAGTAACTAGTGGATTAAAAA
Source organism: Camelus dromedarius (assembly GCF_036321535.1). Taxonomy (NCBI): domain Eukaryota; kingdom Metazoa; phylum Chordata; class Mammalia; order Artiodactyla; family Camelidae; genus Camelus; species Camelus dromedarius. Next base: position 32,933,578 of record NC_087438.1, read on the forward strand.
TGTAAATGTGAAAGGCAAAGTTATCAAACTTTAGGAAATACTTTGGGAAAAGAGTTCTTTTATTTTATGGTGGTAAAGGATTTCTGAAAACATAATGGTAAATCTTGATAAATTAAGAACTTCTGTCCATGAAAATCCCCATAAATAGATTAAAATGTAAGCTCTGAAGTGGAAGATGATATTTGCAAAATATGCCACAGAAGAAAACACTAGAACTTAGAATAAATAACTGTGCATTTGCCTCATTTTAAAAAAGTCACAAATCCAATTTTACAAAGGGAAAATGACTCAGACAAGCATTTAAAAAACAAAAAGGAAAATTCAGAGAGATCAAACTCAATGATCATCTTAGAAATAAAAATTTAAACCATAATGAGATACTACTGCAAATTCTCCCTATTAGCTAAAAAATAAATACTTGATAATACCAAGTACTGATGCTGACACAGTACAACAGCAATTCTTTTACTGTTGGTGGGAGTGTAAGTCTGTGAACATCTTTGAACAACAGTTTGGTAATACTTAATAATTTTTCTCCTTGCTATACATCCTAGAGAAACTTTTGCCAATGTGTACTAGGAGCCACGCACTAGACTATTCATAGCCGCATTGCTCATTACAGCCACAACCTACAAAAACTGAAATGTCAACTAAAGTGGAGTGGATACCTAATTTATGGTGCTTTCATAGGCAGGAATGTTATACAGCCCACGTTGAAAGTGAAAATGACGGATTAGAGCTGTGCGTTAACAACGCGGACGCATTCCATACAAACGTATTGTGTGAAGGAAGCAAGGTACAAATAAATACATTATATGATACTATTTGCATATGGTGCAAAACTAGGCAAAGTGATGCTGTCTCTTTCAGGGTCACTGTGACCACTGCATTTGAGAGCAGAAGTGGCTCCTATCAGCTTGTGGGAGCAGACTGTTAAATTTTCAGAAGTTTGTTAACCACTGGTAACTTGAAGTTTGCCATTACTTACAGTATGAAAAGCAGAAAGTGCTACAAATCAAAACTTTGGGGTCATTTTTTCCCTAAAGAACTACTTGTTAAACATTCCCAGAATGCTCCTGGTGAGGAGCACAAGGGCTTTTGGAATAATCACAATTGTCTATTTCTATACTGTATGGTGATTAAATAGGTTTTCACTCTATAGTTAGACATTAAATTCTCATACTTTTTTTGTTATCTTGTGTATGTATGATATCATACAATAAAAACAATAAAAGCAAAATATGTTTCTCTTAATAATTTCATGCTGTTAGATTTTATGTATAAATCTTTGACCTGTCTGGAATCAATGTCAGTAATGAGAATGAAATACAAGATCTAGCCTCATGATTTTCTCAACTGGTCAGTGGCCAAACCTGGATCAGATACAAGATTCTCCAATTCAAAGCCTATGTTTTTTGCTCTACCTGAAGCTGACTCAAGCATCTCCTGTGGTTTTTATACAGTTTCCCATTCGCCTCTTTGTAGCATCCTGTTCAAGAGTCTCAAGGATGTAGGTTAATTGTATAAATTCACTCTTGCAGCACTGTAAGGTCAACGAAATGAAATTCTTTTGGCAATCAAGTAGTGGAGTTGATTCCAAGATGGTTCCAAGACAATTGATTCCTCTTAATTTAAATAAATTTAAGCAACCCAACAGGATTATAGCAGTCAAGAGATTGGTAGTGGATATCCAAGTGTTCACATGTTCTCATAATACACGATCACTGGATCGTGTTTTCTTAATGCCTTCTTTAAGGTTTCTGGAAAGGACTCTTTCTCTCTCAGAGTCAGAAACAGAGTACTGTAACTTTTAGTTTTAACATGATACATTAGAAGCAGGTACAATATAAATATAATTTACTTTCTCTTACTGATAATTTAGTTTTTGTTCACTCCTAAATCATACATCATATTTGTGGCACTTAGATTTTTCTCCCCTGATTTTATGTCTCCATAGATGTGTTTTCACCAAAAAGTGCCCTTTGAGTATTGTAGAAGTACGTCTTAGTAACAAAATAAAATTAAGACTGCTAATTAAAAACTTGGTATTTAATACTACTGGCTGTGACACAATGTAATTTACAGCTTTGTAATTCCTCTTGATGGAATACAATCTTTCTTTGCTTTCTTCTAGGGAAAGATCATGCTATATTAAACAGACTTCTGATACTGTCGCGCTCTTATCGTATTACAGAAAGCACTAATCCTTAGGCCATTCGTCTGACTCCCTGTTCCTGAAGTAATCCACGTTGGGTCTTGAGCTGCTCCCTTGAGACTTTGCCCCTTTTGAGGATGCTGAGATCAGCTTTACCATGGAAAGTGATCTTGGTTTTATGCAAAAGATGTCTTAGTTCCAGATCTTAATAGGAGTTTCACAATTTTCACTCAAAAAATTAAGTATGTGCTTATAAATGTTGTTCATGCTTATTACTTCTCTTTATTCCAGTATCCTCTACTAGAGGACAATATGTGAGAAAGGAGTTATTTTTGTAACTTTTTAGAAATGTGGGTGGAGGTGGCAGGATAACAAGTAATAAGAAGGAACAAGAGAGGTCTTAAACTTGATTTCATTCATTGGTATTTTATCTAACAATTGCTACATACTTCAAAATTAAGTATATTCTATATTTAGTCTTTTTTGTCATCATGAAAAAATATTTGTAGATGAGGGAAGTCAGTTCTCAGACTCAGCATTGAATATTTCTAATAAAGCTATGTTTTGGGGAGGGAACCCAAGTGATAGAAATTTGAAGGATTTGAATGGAAGAAGATACCTACAAATGTATCAAAAATGTTTTAATGGATGTGTCAATTACCACAAATATGACTTCTATAACTATTTCTTTGGAAAACATTCCCAGGAGACAATGATCAGTTGTTAGGCTAAAAGTATGAGCGAACAGAGAATAGAATTTGAACCACTAATATATAGATAAACTGTGTTCCACAGAACACTCTTATTCACAAAATGTTTTTTAAAAAGAGTCATTCTATGATTAAGTAAATTTTAGAAAATACGTGGAAAATAAGTTTAATTGATTTTGTTTTTGTAAAACCTCTTCTCCTTCACAGTGTAAAGGCCTAAAAGTATGCAGATTTTTCCTTGGCCGTGGAACAAGTGATCTCTCTCTTAATCTGTCTCTGTCTGTTTGTCTCTCTAGCTCTACATTATGTATATATTTATACTCTTGAAATATTATGAACATCTTATGCAGGAAAGGGTTCTATGAACAAAGAAAGTGTTCTATGATGTTCAGTTAGATGTACTGAGAGGCACTTGGAAAGTATGTCTGGGGATTTTTGAAGTCAGTGAGGAGACTGGATTGAGTTATTTAGGAAAGAAATATAGAAATTGAAAACACAACCATAAGCAAACTGTATGCATAGGGGCTAGAGGAATAGTCAGAGAAATGGAAGAAGGGGGATTAGAAGAGTGCCTTGGTGTCAGGCAAGAAGAGGGCAAGGCAAGTCACCTCTGCCCTGCGCCATGGCAGGTGACACAGGAACATACCAACCCAGTGTTCTTGGGTTCAGCAATGAGAATGCCAGGGCTCACCTACCAAGGAACACCTTTAGATGAATAATAAAAACAGATACCAGAAGCAAATGCCAATGCTTCTTAAATGGACTGATGTTCTGAATATGAGAGCAAAGTGGGCTAGGGGACTGTGGAGTTCTGTTGCACATGCAAGAGAACGAACATGAAGGGGAGGAGGAGCGGAAAGGACACAGAAATGAAGATTGAAGCACAAAGTGGAGCACAGGAAGGAGGAGGGCCACGTTCTTCCAAGACAAAAGGAAGGTGGGCAACAGGCTGAAGGGCCTCACGGCCAGTCTGATTTCCTTATGTAAATCCTTAGCATAGAAATTCATAAACATTTAATTTCACAGGCAACATAAGCAATTACCACAGAATTTCTTATCACAAATATTGACTCTGAGGCATAACATTTAACTTAAAAGTTTTTTTTTCATCATTTATTAATTTTAGTAATAGAATTTGACCTGTATTTATTAAGGGGTGAGAGAGACATAAAGTGACTGATTATATCTTCACCCCATTGAGTTTATAATCTACAATGAAATTCAAAAGGAAGTTAAAGTATTTCAGATAATTAAAAAATACAGAAGGATAAAACTGCTGTCTTTAGACAATCAGAGTTAAGTCCCCGATCTATATATATATTCTTCATTCTGCCACTTTTTAGTTCTGTAAGGAGAAATTAATTCACTTGGAGTTGATATTTTGTAATTATTATCAATATTTTAAGATCTTTCAAAGAGAAAAAAATAACACAAGGCCTCGATCTCAAATCTCTTATATGAACCACAGACTTTTATTTGAAAGAAACCTATTTAGATTAAAAACCTATAAACATTTTGTTTCTTGGGGGTTTAAATGAGTTTTACTCAGACATAACTTTTCATGGATATGTTTGGTTAAATGTCTAAGAATTGATGTTTCGAGTATTTTGATGGAATGATGGACTATTGTTGGCAATAATGAATACTTTATAAATTGTGGCTGCAACAAGCACTAATTAGCTTCATTATAGCCCACAGTTAATTCCCAAGAATAACTTATGTGAATGTCGATACCCCAGCAGTTTTTCTGAATTTTGTGACAGTGAGATTTTTGCAGCAAATTTCTGACAGCAGATATATGCCTTTGTTGCATTTTGAGAAAAAGGAATAATCCAAATACTTGAATTTATTTAGCTGTGGGGTTTTTTCCCTTCCCCAAAGCTTTGAAAGTATAAACTGAGAAAAGCAGGCTAAAAAGAGCTTCAAGTTTGATTTACATCTTAAGAACAAAGAAACAAATGAAAATGGGACTATTGTCTTTATCTCCTTGGTTATTGTGTGCAGTATCCTTCTGTAATCTTTTCTGGTAATGAGGCTTAATAGCTGCCTTTGAGATATTAATGGAAATTGTCACAGACAAGGGAGATATTACTGCATCTAATGAACTAAAGTAAGACTAAAAGGAGCAGAAGAGGAACAATAAGTAAAATCTGCACAAATAAAAAGAATTTAACGAGTTTCTAAAATTTAACCCTATAGTTGACTTTGACATAAAATCTAATAATAGAAATGCATTACTAGTCAGTTTTCTAAGATATCATTTGTCAAACACAACTGGCAGCCTTCTTTTTAAAATTATTTTGCATTGATACAGTATTTAAAAACCTCTTGACATCAATATTGCACAATACCTAAAAGCAGAAATTTAATATGGCTCCAAGGGCAAGTTGGCTGATTAAGTTGTTTCTGCGAAAAGAACAGATTTCAAAGAAAAAAAACTCCAAGATTCAATTAAAATAATGGTGAATAATATAAAGAACAATGTAATAATTCCAAATGGATTCATCTGGATATTAAAAGTGTTTGAAAATTTCAAGTTGAAATCAGTTTTTTTTAACAGTAATTATACTATGGATTCTGCCTTTTTCAATGCTCACCTCTGTGTTAAACTAATTTTCAGAAAAGTTGATGCTTAGATATTATGATTAAGTATATCTTAAGCAAGGGTACACGCTTTCTCTTGTTTCTTGAAAGTTGAGGGGTGAGTGGCTGCCATTTAAGTCGCAATGGATGGCCATCCAATTAGCTGGAAGATGGACAAGTGAACTGTCAGGTAAAATTATGAGGTTAGTGCATAAGTTATGGTGGCCACCAGACTTCTTTTTTTAGCGCATTCCCCGAGGAACAAATTGTAAACAATGCCATCCAAACTTCCTAATAAAAGGACTCATGCCGGGTTTCTGCCAGGGTAACATTTGATGCCTAATTGAGCCCAAGATTGTTAACATGTCTCCTTTTTATAGTCCTGAATAATGTACAGCTAATGAACAGATTCCATTTCTAATCTGAAGCATGGACTCCCCAGAAAAGATTATTTTATGATTTGGCTTCTTAAGAAAAAATAAAATAAAAACATAGAGACCGTTCTTAGCCCAACCCTGTCTCCATATAGATGCTATGTTTTCATTACAATTTACCTTTCAATTGCTCACAGCACATATACAGCAATTCTAATAAGACCTGACTGGTGAATTGATTGGTCTTGAAAACTGCATTCCATTTTAATCATATATTTTGGTTCAGGAGTGAAAAAAACTGATTCCTTGTCCATGACTGTCTTCTTTTTTCTCTGACTTTCAGACATGTAGAACATTCCTGAAATTTTTAGACAGTAAATGCTTATCCCATGCTTAGGAAGAAATACTTATTTTTTTCCTTCAACTGTGGATATTACAAACAGAGATTAGTGGCCTCTCACTTCAGAGCTGTCAGTGTTGAAGTGGCATGAGCTATTAACATTCTATTGTAAGTGGTCAGAAGCTGCGTTTGGCATTCCTGTCAAAAGGCCACTAAACCCTCCAGTCTGTGCTGTTTTCACTGGGATTCTCCATTCCCGTCCTTTCTGATTGGTCGGTGCCATTCAACCTGCCACATTTACTAGCAGTCCCATGCAACTGCTGAATTTCTTTTCCTTAAAAAATAAATAAAAGTTAAATCTTAAGCTATCCTCATATTGATGTTTTGATTTGGCTTCAACAGCAATATTTAATTCCAGGAAAAATGAAATGAAGAATTTTTGAACTACTTTTGTTTACTCAAATAAGACTAAATAGTATGTTGGCTGGGTGTCAGAATGGCTATCAAAAATATCAGATGGTCCTTCATGTAACCACGAAGACAGACGTACTGAGTACCAGCAGATGTCCAAATGCTGGAATCCATCCTTTTCTGACACTGTGCTTCCTCTAAATTGCATGCTCAGTGCAGGCTTTATAATAGTCCTATCCTGGCACTTGTTTATTAAAGGAATAAAATAACATTATGCATTTGTAAGAAGACTATACATATATTCTTGGTCACCGTGTGTAGTTAATTTACAAACTATCACATATTCTTTCCCATATGTATAAATCTTCTAAGTGTATCTTGGTTAAAAATCAAATGATAGAATTGGAGTTTTCATATTTTGAGTGTAGACAAGTCACATGCCATCAGTCTTACGAGACAATTGATAATGTATTTTCTAATTAGTAAGTTAATTATTTCGTTCAATAATTCTTTGTTCGGTGCCCATTTTACAATAGGCACTGTGCTGGACATTTGAGCTAAAACAGTGAATACATTAGACAAAAAATTCCTAGCCTATAGGATTTGCATTGCAGAGAGAAAATAGAACATAAATAAATAAATATAGTATATCAGATGAGGCTGAGTGCTGTGAAGAAATATAAACTATGAGTGGGGATTCGAAGGGGCAGTGGGCATAGGGCTCACATACCTGAAGAATCAATTCTAAGAATTTCTGTTTAGGATTTACCCTTATTCTGTCAAACTCTTAAATTAGAGTGAGACTGATTATTTAGATACGAGGAATTTGGTTGTGCTATTGGTAACTCAAATTTGATAAGCTTTTCTTCACTTTATTTTCAAGGTCTATCTAAACCTCCCACTTGAGCATGCTGCTAACACACTTACATGAATTAGCAAGTGGGATTCTGTAATCTCCTTCAGGGAAGTTTTTTGAAAACAGATAAATAATTACCTGGGTTTTATTTAGATTTAGTCCTTTCTTGAGTCACCATGATCCATAAATCTCCCTCAATTTTCTTAGTCTAGAATGCATTCCATCCTCCAAGTGCATAGATAAATAGATGGATGATAGACGGAGAGAAAAAGAAAGAGAAATGATATTGTGACTATATTGTTTTACATATTAGAATTCTAATGAAAGAGGCAAGCTTTCATAAATAAAACTTCCTATTTGGTACTGCCTTCACTGGAAGCTACCCTGATGAAATAGGTTTCCTTTTAAAATTCGTTTTATTGTGACCAGAAAAGACTGGATTTGGGGATCTGAGGAGCCAGACTAATTGCGACCCAGTTAGAACAGGATGCTTTGCTTTTATTAAATGACGTCCAAGGTTAATGTCAAACTGCATAGATCAACCTCTGTCCTCCACTTGGCTTCCATGAGAGTAGTATGAGTAGAGACAGTGTGACTTTGGCCCTACAAACCTGACAGACAGTGGAATAACCTAGATTAATCTTTTACAATCTAACGATTTTTTTTAAATTGATTAATCTCTTTGACAGATCCCATGCCTCCCTTTTTTTGGAGTGTAAGTGACTTTCCCTTGAGGAACAAATAATCTCCAATTCCCATATACATTTCTGTCTACCAATATTAGTCTTTTTAATGGGATTACATTTAAAGGTTTTTATCTGAAAGAAAAAAACCTCAATTTTCTTGTGATGAGTGCCAATTTTTAATTTACATTTCTTGAATTTTAATATTTAGAATTATTTAATTCACAATTTCAGTGGACTCTAATTTATCATAGAAATGTTTATTTTATTGCTAATAAAATAAGTTTTCTACATAATTAGCAAACTTTTCACAATATATAAATCTATTTCTTTTCCATTCCATCTTCAGAGAAGTAAACTGCTACATAAAAGAAATTTTCTTCTCATCATAATTAACTCCATACAAGAGGTAACAAAAAAACAATGAATGTGGGTGGGTGGGGGGAGAGGATATAGCTCAAGTGGCAGAGCTCATGCCCTGCATGCACAAGGTCCTGGGTTCAATCCCCAGTATTTTATCCAAAAATAAATAAACCTAATTACCCTCACCGCCCCACTCCAAAACAGACCAAAAAATAAATAAATTGATTCCTTAAAAAAGAAAAAAAGCAATGAATGTGGTACTGAGATTAGGGACCCTCATAGATATATTTAGCTCATATGTTTCTGTTGATTTCCAAAGATTGTTAATTTCTAATCTTCGACAAATTGTAGATAGCCTCATATGAAGTATATAACTTTTCTAATGTGGTGAAATATTCTCGTCTGTGGAGAAAAATCAACTAGAATATATTTGTAATAAAAAGTAGATTATTCAGATATTTAACAGAATCTCTGACAGTGCTTATTCACTTTCGCCTGTATGCATATATGAAATGAAAATAAAAACAATCATATATTTAATACAAATATCCTGGAAAATTAAACTAAGCTGATTAATGCTGATGCATTGGTTTGAATAAGAATAACAACCATACGCATCAAAGACATTTTATTATTTGACTGATAGTCTTCATTTAAAGTATCTCCTCTCCCTTGGGACAAATAAAATATATCTTGATACAAAAAGATTTAATGTAGGTGTTTTAACAAATTAAGATACAACTTTATTCATTCCCGGATTCAGCCAGCATTTGTGGGAATGAGCTTTGTGCTGAGATGTGGGCTAAGAACCTGCATGAAGGAAGAGTTTACTACCCAATGAGAGACGTGCAATGAAACCGATGATAAGAATATAATGGAATTGTGCAATAGTAGAAATATGCACAACATGGTGCAAGAATCGAATAAACAGGACAGCTTTGCATAGTGGGTCAAAGAATGTTCGAGAGGGGAGGTGATAACTTAGCTGTGCCTGGAGAAGCTCACCAGGTTGAAAGTTGAGAAAAAGCATGTATGTGGGAGACATCAAGACCAGAGAGAAAAATCAGGATCTGGAGAAGTCGGTGAGGATGACATATTCAGGGAGCATAGAGCAGTTTGATGTACAGTGGACCCCTGAACAACACAGGCTAGAACTGCACAGGACCATTTATACCTGGATTTCTCTATAGTAAATACTGCCGTGCAACGCGATCTGTGGTTGGTTGAATCCCTGGGTGCGGAACCGTGGTTACAGAGGAACGGCTAACCCCGCGTTTTTCAAGGGTCAATTGTAATTAGAGGAATCAGGCCAAGGCTAGATCATGAAGGGCTTTTTATTAATTTAGTCACTCTAAAAAAATTGGTAGAGAATCCAGGTGGGTTCTCAAGTCCTGTGTTCTTCATTATAATTGTCTTGTGTCCCTCAAAATTACACCAAAGCATGAAACAACAATTCCCTAGGTTGCCTCTTTCAAGTAGGAAAGATAAATGTGTAGATGTTTTACTCAAAGGATAAAAATAAAAGCCAGCCCCTTTATGTTTTTTCCGTTAAACATTTGGAAGTAAAAGCATTGTATCTCTCCTTCATTCCCTTGTTTTCTAGTGTTGCATTCAATGCAGATAAACGAGATATGCAGCCATCTAGATCAACTAACTCAGGTTGGCGGAAGCTATGTAAACAGCCTTTAGGGGAGAGCACACAGCATGTCCTAAAGGATTCAGGAAATATTCTCAAGTACCCTCTAAGTGAGGAGGTCAGGGCTACACAGAAGGATAAGATACCCTTCTTGCCCTTGAGGATTTTGTGATCTCCCAAAGTAGTCAGAGAAATAAACAGATGGTTTTAAAATACAGAGGTAAGTTACAAGAAGGATGCAAAATGCCTGGGAACATAGCTCCAGGTCTTGTAGGAATTTTAGCAAGACATCTTGGAGGAGGCACAGCTTAGCTCAGAGAAGAATAAGCGATGAGTCCTTTAGCAGAAAGAGACTAAGCAAAAGGCAAGAATTTCTCTGGTGTTTGCAGGAACACAGAGACTTTGAAATTGTTAGAATGTCAAGTCTGAAGTGAATGGCTGAGCCCAGGAAACTGAAGCTATGAAACTAGACAGGGACCCGTGAGGACAGAGAGGACTTTCTATCCATCTTATGGAGTTTGGAGTTAGTGCTCTAGGGGACAAGGCATTAAATGGTTTTCATTCGGGAGAGGACATAATCATATTTGTGTCTTAAATTGGTATCTAGCTGTGGTATGCTCCTGTGGTCAGGTGGGATGGAGAAGTTCCCAGGTTCCAGGACCGCAGGAACAGTCTCCATCTCATTTACTACTCATCACAATCGTCACAAACTAAGCAGGGGCTCCATAAATTTTTGTTGAATAAATAAATAAACCTTTTGGTGGTTACTGATGACAGAGACAAGCCGGAATCAGGACATTGGTGAAAGGGAGTGGGGACAAAGGGAAAGACATAAATACAGGGCAAATTTCTAGCAATTAAGATTAACAACATATGGTGAATAGTTCTAAGGGGGAGAAAGAGAAATGTAGAATGATTTAGGGCTTGGAGAAAGGGAACATTTTTGGTCATGTTGATTTTTTTAAAAATTCCCTATGAAGCACACAGTTTTGCATCTTACAGGTGTACTGGTGTTTTTGGTTGTTTGATATCTAGCATTAGCAGGACTCCAAAGAAGTTACTGCTTGTTTTGCGACTATTCATAATGTACCTGCAAAGAGACTGTTAAATTTCTATGGGCAGAAACTGTCTAAAACCTCTCGAATCTCCCCCACACAGGGCACATCACAGGTTTTTGTTAAGTATTAATTGATTGACATTGTTATTCCACTTTAAGTCAAAATCTCAAATAGTACATTTTTAAAAAGCAAAATTCTATCACAGAGTGAAAATAGGTTTCTACAGTCTAAAACACTGTATCTTCACCGTCCATCCCATAGGAAGCTTATAGAGCTGACACGCTCTTGTAATTTGTTCCTTTTGTTATTCCGGTAGCTCAGCCGCGTCGACTGGTGCCTTGGATAGGCTCCTTTTATAATGAACTCCGACCTGCAGGAACGAGGACTGATGTACTCCCCTTGCCCTGCGGTGCTGAGTCCAGTTGGTACATAGACTCCAGTTGCAGAACTTAGATTCATCCTTCCTGTTTATTATTCTGCTTTGTATTTTCCAGCTTTCCACCGTGACTTGACAAGTTTCCACAGGGCTCTCTGTCTCATTTCAGGATGATTTTTTTTTTAATGCACATGAAATATATCTTATGAAGCTTATTAATTTATTTAAGTACAAGTGATTGTTTAGGCAGGAGGAACAGTTATGGAAATAGCCATTTTTTTTTTCCTTTAGGAGAATGAGGAGAAACTGTAATGCAGGAAAAACAGGACCTGACGTTCATTATGAGGGAGTGTGTTGTTCTTGGTGCAAAGGGCCAACTTAAATTTAGTTACACTTATGCATGTACGTCTTATGAAGGGCTTTGTGCATGTTGTTAAGAGGAATTCTGAAAGTGGAAAAATAGCCTAATTCATATCTATAAATTAATACTGTAATAGTTACAAATGCTTTGCCTTGTTTTTGCTAGTAGAAACTATATTGATGAACACCTGAAGAAGTAAAAGAACAATATAACTAATTCATGCTTAAATTTGCTTATCCTAATGTCTGAAATTTATCGCTGTAACAGTGAATAACTTAATGCTGTCTTTATTTTTGCCAGTATCCATAGGTAAAAATTCTGATAGAAACAAAATAAACTCACCTTGAGTGGGAAGCTTCTAATATCACAAAATCAATAGAATCAATAGTAAGTTATAGTCCCATAATAATAACTAATTCAATGTGTTTCACTTGGGTGAGTTATTTAAAGCTACAATATCTTTTTTGTCTGTTCCATTAAATGGAAAAAAAAAATATCTGCATTTAAATCTTGCACTTATAGTTTGCTGGTGAACATACAATTAATTAGTATATAATTTATTTCTCATTTCCAAAATAACTAAAGTTCAATGGTGGGAGGGGTGGAATATAAATTCCAAATAATTTTTGAATGATTGAATCAACAAGTGAAATAAGATTTGATGTGGCTAATACATATTCTAAATATACATAAAAATTTTAGATTATTATTTGTTATTAAAGTTGAAAGCATTGAAACATATCTTCCAATTTTATAGATTTACAAAGCTATAAGAAAAGCTCCTGATACTTGCAGCTTTCTCCAAAACTCTGCTTGATTCCAGAAAGTTTCCTTCATTACTTGAAATACACATCACAGAATAACTTTAATAATCTATGATCATTGTAAATAAGAAAATCACTATCACTTAATACAGCAAGGAATAATTTACATGGGCTCTGAAAGTCAGATTCATTCTTTATATAGCAGAAAGGGGGACAAGTGGATTAAGTATGAGTAGCATCTTTCAGCCTGGAAAACTGTGTGGCCGTGGAGTCATGTATTTCTAATTGTGCAACTTGGCTCTGTGTTCGGGAGAATATCACTTAGATGCCCTTGTCCTGAGTATTTTGATTTTTTAAAAAATATATGAATCTCCATCTCCTTTAAAAGCTTTCAGGCAAGAGCCTTGAGGTAGTAAATCAAGTTTACCTGAGTATGCATTATAACTGTCTTCTAATCCACTAAAGTGATACTCTTATTTGTTTTGTGATATTTGATTCCCTGTTAAATACTTTAAAATGGAGGTTTCTATCTGTCCATGTGGTGTGAGGGTACTTAATATCCAAGAGGATTCAGTTGTCATGAATATATTTAGAGGGTCTTAAAATACTCTGTTAGACTGGAGTCATTTTGAAGAGTAGTCTATTCATTGCCCATCTCTAAAAGGTAAAAGTTAGCAATTGTAATATATCACAAGGGATCGTATATTTCTCCTCCTTCTGTCTAGCTCAAGTTTGAGAGTGCACTGAAATGGAGCTAGAAGGGGATGTTAGGAAAAAATAGGCTTACATATTGTCTACTCGCCTTTAGGATGCAACTCAAACTGGAAGTAATTGAAATTGACACACTCATTAGTTTTCTGGGAATTCTTTCATTAGGCAGAATGCATTCATTTAAAACTATTCCTACATATTTATGTTATAGAGAATTTTTTCTTTTTCCACTTAGAAATATCATCTATAAGAAATGTAATACTGATATGGTAAAATAAAATTTACTTGTAAATAGAAAACAAAACTTAAAGCAAAGACACACTTTAAAAAAGCTATACAGATCTTTAAAACATTTACAGTTTGTTACCAAATGGTAATGTACCATACTAAGTTAAAACTGAGCTCCCACATAATGGAAATTTCTCTAACACTCTACTTAAAGTTGAAATTTAGATTTCTGGTCAATCAGTACTTCCAACTATTTTGATTTTGCACTTTGAATCAGGGTTTACATTTCTATGTTCGTTTTCAGCATATATCCGATAATGGATAACTATAATTATCCAATAGGAATTTACTTATTGCCTCTCAAACAGTGGGTTCTGTTCTAGGTACTAGTTACAGAGGGTTGAACAAAACATTGCCTTATTCAAAAATGTTTACGGAGCACCTATTATATGTCTGACATTGTTTTAGGCCCTGGAGGTATAGCAGTGGGGGAAAAGTTGCAAAAGTCTCAGCTGTAATGGTGTGTGTGTGTGTGTGTGTGTGTTTTGTTAGGAGGAAAAATTAAAAAAAAATAGACAAGATAATAAATAAAGTGTAAAGTAGTCAGGTGATAATCAGTGCTAATGGGGAGAAATAGAGCAGGGAAGGGGTGTAGGGAGTTTGGGGAGCGTGTGGTGGTTGTAGTGACAGTTTGCAATTTTTGAGGAAGTCCTCATGGAGAAAACAATATTTGACTAAAGACCTGAGAAGGAACATGGTAAGGGAGTAAGACACGGAGCCGCATGAAGGAAACGTATTTAGGAAGAGGAAACAGCAAGTACAAAGGCCCCAAAACGCGCATCAGCACGATGCCAATACAGCAAAGGTGGCTGAGCTGTCAGAACGTCTTAGGTGCTAGTCAGAGAGAGATGGGGGTAAAAGATGGGGCAGCTGATTCCTCTGACCTTTGGAGACGTTATAAGGACTGTTTTCAACTCAAAGGAAAATGAGAAGCCGTTGGAGGGCTTTGAGTGGTAGGAGGAGAGGATCTGAGTTTTATTTTAATGGGATCATTCTGGCTATTGGGTTAAGAATAGATCGAAAAGAGCATGGTGCAAGCAGGAAGTCCATTTAGGAGGCTATTTTAATAATTCACAGAGAAATGTTGGTGGAGGAGACCAGAGAGGAGAGAACAGATTGGGTTCAAGATATATTTAGAAGGCAAAGCAGTTGATGAACTTGATGACCACTGGGCTATGGGATTTTATAGAGACAGGAGACAGGAATGAGTTCAAAGATCTTGACCTGAGCAACGGAATACATGAGGAAGACTATGGGAGGAACAGGTTTGAGGTGAAGATCATGAGCTCAGTGTTGGCATGTTAATTTTGAGTTGAAGTAGCTGGCCATGACTATGGAATTCGAATTGGGCTAAAGAATAAAAATGTCCTTGCCAGGAGCAGAAGAATGATATTTAATGCCATGTGTTCGGATGAGTTCACCAAGGTTGTGAAAGTAGATGGAAAATAGAAGAGGTTTGCTAACTTCTCCCTGGGAGGGTGCAACATTTAGAGGTTAGGGTGATGAGAGGAGCCAGCAAATGCGACTGAGAAAGGTTATTCTGGTGAGAAACAAAGAAAACCAGGTGAGTAGTGTATCATCCTACAAGTCAAGTGAAGGATTATTTCAAGGATGATGTTGAATGCTAAGTTGAGTAACACATGAAAATCGAGAACCAATCATTGGATTTTAAAGTGTGGGTATCACTGGTGACCTTGATAAAACAATTTCTGTAGGATCATGGGGGAAAGGGTCCAATTCAAACAGGTTAAAGGGAAAATTAAATGGGAGGAGAGATGCTTAAGACAGTAAGTTTGGCCTTTTCTTTCAAGGAGTTTTGCCATAGAGTAGAAGAGACCAAAGGATCAAGAGAGGAATTTTTTTTTTCAAGATTCGAAAAAATAACATATTTGTAGATTGATGAGAAAGATCCAGTAGAGATGGAAAATTTGAGAGATGCTATGCTTCCTCTTAGGAAGGATATGGAATATAATAAGCTAGCAGCTAAATAACTGAGGAAATAATCAGTGCTGTGATGTAAATAAAACAGGATGCAGTGGGAACAAATGTAAAGGGATGAAGAATGATCATTTACTGAGATGTATGGGACTGGAAGGAACCAGTTGTATAATGATGACCTGGGACAGGAATGTTCCTGGCAAAGGGACTAGATAAGTATGAAGACCCTAAGGCAGTTCGGTTTTCCATGCACAGAATGAAGAGTCAGGGAGGTTAGTCCAAGGTATTTGCATTTTATTCTAAGAGCAGTGAGACGGCATTGGAAGGTTTTAAAACATGTCGATCACTAATGTGGAGGACAGACTTAGGAAAAAGACAAAGGTGAAAACACGAGTAGTTAGACCTATTTCCCCAGGTTACACTATGGTGGTTTGTAAATGCTTTGTTTGGTTTACAAGGCTTTAATGTGTCACAGTCAGTGACATTCAAGATGACACCAGAGTAATAACTCAGATGAACATGGTGGTAATGTGGTTTAGAATGGATGTGGATAAAAAAAGAATTTTTATTTTATTTAAACTGAAACATTTAAATAAGCATTGTAGAGTACTTTCCATAAAAACCTTATAATAACAAAAACTGGCATTTATTGAACACTTTCATTCCTGAGTATTGTGGTAAAGCATTTTATAAACAATATTTTACTTATTTTCACATGAGCTCTATATGATTCTATAATTTTCCTTATTTTACAGATGAGAAAGTGGAACTTCCGAGCTGTGTTTTAAGTTGCTTAGACACACAGTTAAGCACATACTAAGCTGGGGCTCCAGTCTAGTCTGTGTATTCTGGAGTCCCCTTTATTACCTTCCCAAGTGACTGTGTTTTATCTTCCACCTATGGGAGCACAGCCACCTACATTTCAGGCCTCATAACAGTACTATTCATCAGTTCCAGACTGTCCTTAAAACCTGTGCTAAGTCAAAGGGCGGCAAAGCCTTGCCTTCCTATAGAGGACTAGAAAATCCCCAAAGTAAAATCCTACGAATGTCTCTACAAGTCCATTTTCCCCAGTTACTTGTCTCCTTTAATCTGACCTAGTCCGGACCGTCCGTTTTGGTTAAACCCAGATTAGTTTGTGTGTGTAAGCCTGATTGTTTCCACTGTGAGTACAACAAGGATGCTACGGTCCACTTGTTCATAAACATAGAAGTAGGCTCCCCACTCGTGAGCATGAGTCTTTCTCTACCATTTTCCTCCTGGCCCAATTATAGGTGATATGGATAGTTTTAGATAAATTATAACAAAAGATGTGGGGAGAGATTTCATCTACATAGAAACAAACGAGTCAGTAAAACATTTTAGAGTTTAATTAATTTTTAAATTGGGATAATGTTCTTTGACTCTAATCCATATATCAGGGAAATGAATGGAGATACTAAGCTTCTGCTCCTCCGTAACTACCATGCCCACTGAAACAGTGACAATCAGTGAGGACAAACTCTAATGTGCAAGAAGAAACTGGATTTGGAGAGAGAAGACCTGAATTGATGATGGTTAAGGGATGACTTACACCTAACCGATGGTCTGGGACGACATGGGCAACTTCTATTCATTAGTTCATTGATGGCACTGTTGGCATCTCTGTTTTACAGGTGAGGAGACTAAAGGCTCCTGAGAGTAACTGGCTCAATGAGGGTCACACAGGTAGTAAGTGGCCAAGATTTGAATCAAACCCCTGGGACTCCAGACTCAGATTTAACCACAGTGCTTTTACGCCCGATCTTAGGGCTTCTCCCTCCCATTGCGACAGTTTTCAAAATCTCCATTTATTGAAGGAAGATTAAACTTAGTACCCTGAATGTCAGGTCATCCTTTCAAAAGTTATATTTCTTTTACAATTTCTCCCATCACTGGGGGGCCTAGTCCCCTTTAAATAGCAGGACGCCCACTGGACTCCCCAGAAGACTAGACTTCCTGGCTGAGCATGGAAATTCGGACACTACAATGATCTGTGCTTATGATGAAGGAGATATGTGTAGGAAAGTTTTTTTAAGCTGTGAATCATGACATAAATGACTTTTTAAAGAATGATGACAATTTTTAAAGATCTTAGTCCTTTTGGTACCATGAAGGCAAGTCTCTTCCATGGCTGTTATTTGCACTTATATAAATAGAAAAGGCATGAGCAGAGGGTTAGCACTTGTGTTTTCCCTCTGATCACATAAATGAAGTCAGCAGAAGATGGTTCTGTGTGGGAGGAAATTAATTCCTTAAATTTTTAGTCTCATAAATATATCAGGAAAGAAATAGCAAAAGAGCCAATGCAGTTTAATGGACTACATCTTTTCTTCTTTCTTTTTCTGCCCCTTCCCCCCTAAAAGAAAAGTTATATATTTCAACCTATTTGAAATTGACCTTCCCTGAATGAATCATCATTTCAATAGACTGGACCTTCCTACTGACCAGCATATACAGGACCACATGCTTTTGGGAGCATGCTATTACCATACCTAGTGACATCATAAAAAAAATTAGTTTCACTATACCAAAAATGGCTTACTAACAAAATTTTGGCCCTGAGAAACGTTCATTCCTGAAGGCCTCATCTCGTTAGTCTGTACAATCCCTCTCTACTTTTTTTAGAGAGAAAAATAGAGACAGATTATTGTCTGAAGAAGAAAATTGTCTGAAGACAATTGTCAAACTTCTGGGGAATGCAAAAGATTTCTGTAACCACTGAAATCTGTGGATTTGGATTCTAGTTTAGTACAGTGGCTAAAGGACAGCAGATTTTTTCTTTATGAGCCTAAACCACCTTAACAGAGTGGTTAAGAGCACATACGCTGAAATGCAGTAACTTAATTTGAATCTCTGCTCTGCGGGTCACTAGTTGTGTGACCTGGGGCTAGTCACTTACTTCAGTTTTCTCATCTGTAAAATGGGGATTACATTAATACTGACTCCACAGAGTTATCATGAGGATTCAGTAAAGTAACAGTTACTAGAGTAATTTAGAAGAACATCTGGCACTTAGTAGGAGGTCTGTGTTTATTGAATACATCACTTTTAATCACTGCGTTATGGCTTTTTGATAATTGGGAGCTTTGAGTTAAACAGTTGTTCTGCATCTATTTAGAAATTCTTGAAGCAGCACAGGTACAGGTTCAGGAATCCAGGTCTACAGATCATTTTAGCTGCTTGTTAAAATATTCAGAGAACAGCTCTGCTCACTGTAAGGATCTGAAAATTTTTATCTGAATGAGATCTTCAAGCTCAGTCCAAACCTTACTTTTCATAGATGTAAAAGACCTGGATCAGGTGGAAAAGAGCACAGCTGATCAGTACCAGAGAGGACTAGGACTCAGATCTCTTGGCATCCGATTCATTTTCAAAGAAACATCACAGTGATTTTTGGTATGATGATCTGATCTCCCGGTTAGGACCCTGCCACAAGTTCACTCCTAACAGCACAAGTGTTTGCAGTTCTGTAATGCTGTCTTTACACCACGGCCTTGGCTCAGGGTTTACGTTTACTTTCAAAGTGTAGCAAAGTATATTCCAGGACCAATGTAACAACAGCAGTCACCAAAAGTGTTAGATTATACCACTTTACTGACCCCAACACTCCACATTGTCTTAGATTTTGCCCCATTTACACAGAAAGTTTCAGACCTTTAAAACACAGTGTATTAAAGATACAAGCATTCAGAGAGGCATGTCGTACTTGATAAATATTAGTCAATAAGAACTGTGTATTGACCTTGAATTCAATTATTCTAAACATATAGTGACACTCTGTGGTGGATCATGGGGAACTAAGAGAAAGAGCTCTATGCAGTGAGAAATAAACTTAGATTCATTGCTTACAGAGACACTATAGGCTGAAAATAGAACTTGAAAATGTTTAGATATATTTATGCCCAATAAGTCTATGCTATGTTCTTAGTGAAGGAAATAAAGATGGATTTTGGAGCCATATAGAATAGCTAAAATTGATTGCAAGAAGAATGAGAATCCTTTCTATAATAAAATTATAGTAGCAACCATGTATAGAATGCTGACGGAAAGCCAGATACTGTGTAGATTACTTTATCAGTAACCTTTATAATATTTGTGTGGAAGGCATAAAGATGAGATATTTGGCACAGAGTAGCACTCAATGAATATTTGTTGCATAAGTAAGAAAACTGCAGTCTAGGAGGTGGAGGAACTGGCATCTTAACCCAAGGTGTCTGACTCAGAAAGGCCAAGTTCTTCCCAATCTTCATTGTTTTCTGTCCCAGCATCTTGTCAGAATTGGAACACTGGATGATGCATGGGTCGACCTCATTGTGTTAAATTTTGGGGTTGATTCATACATATATGTAAATAAATGAGCCAGAAAACTTTAAAAAAAAAAACTTTTAAAAGCACGTCCCATTCTTACCAAGTGCATTTAATTGTAATGTATTAAAGAGAGAGAAATTAAATTTTAAAAAAGTTACAAAAAATTAAAATTCAGAAGGATTTACCAGGATGCTTTGTATATTGCAGAATTCCTTCTAGTCCTTGTAGCTATGGGCACTAGAGATACGTTTAAAACTCTGTAAGTATCTAATAATTTGCTAATATATGTCTAGTGCTAAGTATTTCAGAAGTGGAGAAAATATTAGAAAGTTATCAAAAGCCACTTTAGGTATCAAGTTGTTTTGTGCAGAGCTGAGTCCAACAAATTGATTTGCAATGTGAATATTGAGAAAAACCTAAATGCTGTTATCTCATTCAAGATAATTAGCCTCATTATTTGTAGTCGTTTCTTTAACAAGTGGAATCCAAATAGATATTGATTAGGATTTCCAGATACATTTCGATTCATCTTTATCCTCTATCTCTGAAGAAGAATAGATCCTATTTCTCAAAAGAAACACAATTTTCTTCTAAAGGTATTATTTCTAAGTTCTTATTTTAAACAGAAATACTGTAATAGATCTCATATCAATATACAGGTTTTACAATTCATACACAATAATTGCTATTATGAAATATTCATTAAGCATAAGTTAAATAATAAACTGAGTAAGTACAGTACGTCGGTTGTCATACTTTTCACAGGATAAATTTCCTAGCGGGCAGTCAGGCCATTGACCAGTAAGACTTTCTCACTATGTTCCAAATTATTTATCACATGGGCTCTAATCCTGTGTCTTTTTTAAACATATAACTTTTGTTTACTGTTTTCCTGTAACTAGGTTTTTAATACATAAAATGCTCATGTAGGCACTTTAAAGAAAAACTGCATGGTGGCATTTGAGGACTAAAGTAGGTATTGGTCCCCATCAATGAGGGGACCATTCTGTGCAAAAAATGGTACTGCCAGGACTGAAGGCCTGAGGTAATCTGAAAACACAATCTTTAACCTGTAATAAAAGTAGGTCAACCATGTCTGTATGACTGCAGACACTGGTTAGAGAATGCACATATCAATGTATTCATTCTTATTATGTCCAATTAAGGTTATTGAATTATTAATATGAATGAAAATCATGTGAACCTAAATGGCCCTTATGTGGCAAAATAAAACTAGAGAGAATGTTTTAAAATATAAACCTACTTAGTTATTAGATACATTTATTTACTTGATATTACTTTAAAGTTTATATTATGAAATTTCAATATTGAGATACTATAAAATATATAAAAATATGTCTTTAAAAGCATGTATACTTTCTAGAGACAATCTTAACACAAACACAAAACTGTTTCTGAACAGATTCCATGATGTTTAAATATTTGCAATGTTAAAATATCTGTCTGTATGTGAAAATGAGGCTGGGGTGGAGAAAAATGATGATTTACTGTAAGACTTTTTTAAAAGAAACAGTAAGTAGAAAATGAAATTTAGTATTTGTATAAGAGATGCTTAAATATTCCAACTGTACTGAAGAAAGTAAGTAAAAAATAAAAACTCTCCGTGTCCTCATCTCCACTTCCCAAAGGTACCATTACTAACAGGTTTTTCTCTACCCATATATTCACACACATACCTCTTAAAATATTATTACAGATTGGATTATATATATTATTCTCTACTTGCTTCTTAACACTTAATAACATATTCTGGCTATTTTCCATTTTAACACACGTAACTTATTATTTTTAACTGTTGCTTAGAAACCCATGTATGGATGTACCATGACTCACTTAATCAGTTACCTATAAGCGAATAAGTTTGTTTTCAACTTTTGTATTTATTATTGAAATGTGTCTTGATGGGCCTTGCATGTGTAGCAGTGGGGGAACATATTCATAGAACAAATTTTAGAATAGAAACCTGGGTCAAAAACTTTAAGTATTGACAAACTGTCTTCCATAGCCATTTTACCAATAACTAGGGTATTATGAAAATGCCTATTTTCTTATTCCTTTATGAAACTGTAATCAATGTGATAGATAAAAAAGAGTATTGCATTTGGACGTGCATTTCTTTAATTATGACAGCTCATCTGTATGTTTTCATGTATTTACTAGCCATCTGTATTTCTTTTTTCCGTTATCTGTATCTTTGCCATATCTTTACTGTGCTGAGAATCTTTTTACTATTGAATTGTAAGTTCCTGTTTTTTTTTTAATATTAGAGATAACAGCACTTTGCCTCTCATGACTTGAAAATATTACTTCCTGATCATCATCTGGCTTTTTTAGTTTGCTTATGACATTTTCTTATCATATAGAATTAAAAAAGAAATTTTTTAAAAAAATTAAATATTACATACTTTTGATTTCACTTTATGCACATAGTTTACCTATCACTGTATTAAGGTAAAGAAAATAAATCGAATATTTTTCTGTGGTGAGAATTGAATGGAATTCAAGTTTAGTGTAGAATAAAATGCTTCTTTCTAAATAACTTCTAATATTTTAATATTAATATGCACTGTTTTCTTTTTTGAATAATCAAAAGCTTTTATTTTGTTTAACGACTGACTAATAAAGTTGTCAATGTGCCCACTCAAAGGGGTGATCATTCTTTGTCATTTTACTTTTAGGAGGAAGTCTGGGTTCTTGTCATTACATGATTAGCAAATGAGAAGGGAGGTTAAAAATACGTAATATGAAACTGAAGGGATTTCATGTTCTTATTAGGCCTGCTTAAAGATAATGGTGAGGTTTTAATTCAAGGGGGAAAATGTACTTCACATCTAACTGTATCATTGAGTCTCTATGCAAATTATTTATGCAGTATTTTCTTTATTTACGTTTATTTGTCTACAATACCCCAAGATGTAATTTTATGATACTTAACTAACATCTTTGTCCACAAGAGAATACTTATACTAAAAAAACCAGAAGCTTTAAATATAAATAACTGCTTATTGCTAGTAAAATGGTTTTGGAAGGAAAGGCATGTGTTATTGTAAACATTCCTTAGGTACAACATTAGGGCCTTTGGAGCTAACAGTCACCAATCCCAGCTTTCCTAAAATAGTATGAGAACTGACAGATGAAACAGAGTGATATCTGTCAAGTTCTAATTAAAGAGAAGCCAACCCTGATTTAGTTCTTCAGGGAAGTTATCTGTAAGCTCTACTGTATACTCCTCCAACCTATGCGGAAAATATGGACCATGATTTGTGTGTATAGTGTTCGTACCTAAAAGCTGCCTGGCTCCAGGCCCAGCTTTTCAACCAATTCCTCCCAGTGCATTATAATGGGAGGTATTATAATTCAACTTGGCTCTTGTTCTCTGTTGTTCCTGGCTGAAAGTCCCAATTCAAGTTAGAGTGGTGATGTAGAAACTTTTGAAGATTTGTAGGTTTGGATAAAACCCCAGTGAGATCAGATCTTTTTCTAAAGTTCTTGCTAATTTGTATGAAGATTCTGTACCTAATTTCACTTAAAGATGAGTTAAAAAAAAAAAGTTATTAACGATTTGGAAAGAAATGAGAATTCTTTTCCTTACCTTGGGAAGATGAGCAAAATATTACTACACTGACATAGATAAATTTACAAAAATTGAAAGGATTATCTATTTGTTATGATAATAATTCATCAATATATATACTGACTGATTATAGTGTCTTATGACTCATATCTACAATATGGCTGAGTTTCACAAAATATTTTCTAAATTCGACTAAAATTACCATAGGGGAACCAAATTTGAAAATTTTTCAGATATCTGTCTGAAAATTAACAATCATAGTATGAGATATTATGGGTTTTTTTAATTCTTATTATTTATTGAAGTGAGGTCATTTACGATGTTAGTTTCAGGTATACAGTAAAGTGATTCAATTTTACACATACATGTATGTATTTTCAGTTTCTTTTCCATTATGGCTCATTACAAGAAACTGAATATAGTTCCCTGTGCTATACAGTAGGTCTTTGTTGTTTATCTGTTTTATTTATAGTAATGTGTCCCCGAAGTATTACGTTTTCCAAGGCTTTGAACAGGAGAGTCTTGTCACATACATTGCTGCTTCCTGGCTTTTAAATTGAAACAGTTTCACTTGCTGTGAGCCATCTAGTAGTGGAGGGGTCCCAGAGTGGCCTTATTAATAATATCAAGTGAGATGTTTTGACTGATGGGTAAAAGAAAGAATCTAAGCAAGATCAAAATCTCCAGTGGATTTATTATATGGCTCCTATGGTACACAGTCAGAAGACTGCACGTGAGATCTTGTAAGGTGATCTAAACACTAACCAGACATTCTAGTTCTTTTTAATATACTCTGAAAGAATGTGTTTAGAGAAAATTTGTGACTTGGAAAAAAGTCATTTTTTCCCCCATCTGCACTATTCAGGTCTCTGCTTGCTCCTGGCAGTGGTTCCCATTCTAGGACCGCATGCCATTATTGGAATACCATTTCTGTTACTGGCAGTGAAAGCCAAATTCAAATGTCCCAGACAAAGGTATACACTTTTTGATTTGAAAAACATGTGCAAGTTTAGTTTTGGCTTGGAAGGGTCCTCGAAATGATGTATTGATTAGCTTGGGTGAACACAACATTGTAAATGAAATAGACTAGTATATTTCCTGAATCATGAGGCCGTTGGTGGGAATGAGCTGTAGAGGGAATCAGGAGGTTCTACTATTTTACTATGGAAATGATTCTGGAATGTGGACTTTCAATAGTGATTAGAACAAAACTAATAACCTTTTCAGAATCTGTTGCTTCTGGTTGATGCTTTTTCAAGTATTGTACTATATAATGGTGTGCAAGTCATCTAGAACTTTTTAAACAACTTTAAATTTTCCACAGTTATCAAGCAGAGATGGTTTGCTTCACTGAACCAAAATTAGTTAAACTTTGATTAGGACAGATTTTCACGTAGAAAAACAAAATCTTATTTCCTGTTACATTTCAATGAACTCATAAAATATTCAATGTTTTCCTTTTGAAACCATGGGGATTCTAACTGTAGGACACTTGAGAAACTTGGAGAATGTGGAAGGAATTGATTATAACCTGAAGATGTATTTTGACTTTAGTCATGCTAGGATAATGGGTTGAAAAGAACATTGGACAAATTTTTTATTTGTCTTGTTTCTAATCGAGATATAAGTGGTATATACAGACTGCATTAAAGAATAGTGTTTTATTTTCTGAAACTTGTCTATTAAAAAGTCGCCAGCAAGAAATGACTTGCGGTTCCTAATGATCATCCTCCACTGCCTACAATGGCAAAGTGATTAACAGAGACACTAGTAACAACCATAAACTTAGAAGCTCTAAGGAAAATTAACTCTCCACCACCCCTTTCCCTACTACCCAACCCTTTCCCTACACTTTACCTAATGTCCTTTTTCTGATCCGTGGTCTCATCTGGACTATCATATGACTTTTACTTGTCATGTCTCCATAGGCTCCTCTAGATTATGACAGTTTTTCAGACTCCTTGTTTTTGATAACCTTGACTATTTTGATAAGTACTGGCCATATATTTCATAGAATGTCTTTCAATTCAGGTTGTCTGATGTTTTTCTCATGATTAGATTGGAGTTGTTGGGTTTGGGCGAGGAAGACCACAAAGATAAACTATTATGTGTCATCAAATCATAACAAGGGTAGAGATTATTAGCATGACGTCACTGTTGATCACCTGGCTGACGTCGTGTTTGCTGAACATCTTCCCTATAAAACTCCTCTTTTTTTGAATTATGTGGTTTCGCTCCTTTCATCAATGCTTCAGTGAGGTTATGTGATCTATCTGTGCCACACTTAAATTCATTTGTCAGAGTCTGTGTTCCATTTTGGGTGCCCCCAACAACTTGGTTGATTTTAATTTGCAAAATCAAACTCATTCTTTGTGGGATAAAAAAATAATAATAAAATAAAATTAAGTTCCCCTTTTCCCACTTCCCATGCTGTACTCTTTGGATGGAAGTCACTGCACAGCCCACATTTAAGGGGTGGGAAGTTATGCTTAGCCTCTTCGATAGGGAAGTGTCTACATAAATTATTTAGATTTCTTTTCTGCATAGATTTGTCCATCCTGTCCCACTCATTTATTTATTTATATAAATATGGACTCATGAATATTTATTTTATACTTGGGGTTATAATCCAGTACTACATTATCTTGTCAATCATATTGTTCCAGCTTTAGCCATTATTAGGAGCTTTTGGTTGGTTCCTGTGTCCCTTTGACATACTCCCGTTGTTGGATTTGTACTTTTTTCTTTTTCTCAATACTTTCTTGTTTCCTGACACTACAAAATGTTCCTGATTCTTTTTGTATATTCCCTGATCCTTTTTAGATTCAGCTGTTTTCCAAAGGAAACCTAGTTCCCTTAATTGAAGGATGGTGTTTGAAACCAAAATCTGAGCGCTGGGTGAGCTAGTTGTTCCTGGGTTTGTTGCTCCTAGGTCTTCTCAGCTGACGGAGCAAGGAGATATATGTATGTGTACTAATACCTATATTTACAGGTTGTCTAAAAATACTTCTTTATGTAACTATATTGTGCTAAACATGGTTCGTTATGATGTCTCCTAGTATAATCCTGCTATTACTAAATGGATTGTTCTGGCATTTTCCCCTTGTTTATCTGTACCCCCCACCCCTATCCATTTACTTAACTGATAAGTTCATACATGTATAGTGATTTCAGAACTGTTCATTTGTATGCTTTTGGGAAACAACTTTATCAAGTGGAACACAGTTTTTACATACAGTTCCTTTTGCCTTTAGCCTTGCAGTCTCCACTCTTCTCCAAAGTTACACAGATCAGCAACTTTTCCCCACCCCTTTCAGTGAGATTATGTTACATATTTGCAATACAGGTAGATTCTTTTGTCCCATTCCGCATTCCATACTGATATCCCCAAATGATTTGCTGTTTTTAAGTTTGCATATTTTAAAGTTGGTACTTTGTGTTGCACAGTTCTGTAGGCTTTGAAAAATGCAGTCATATACACATCATTAGTAACATACAAAATAATTTCACCACCTTACAAAATCCTCTGTGCTTCATCTATTCAGTTCTCCCTGCTCCTCAAATCCATTCAAACACTTAGCTGTTTACAGTCTCCATAGTTTTACTTTTTTTCAGACTATTATATAAATGGAATAAAAGACTAAGCAGCATTTTGGGACTGACTTCTTTAACTTAACAATAACAATTTGAAATTCATCCATGTTTTGCCTGGCTTGTGAGTCCATATCTTTTGATCACTGAACATCATTCCAGTATACCATGTATCAGTTTGCCTATGGTTTCACCTATTGAAGGACATTTTCTTTGCTTTCCGTTTTTGGATTAAAGTTGCTGTAAACATTTGTGTGAAGATTTTTGTGTGGACGTAAATTTCTTTTTCCTTTTTTTTTGGGGAGGGTGGCAATTAGGTTTATTTATTTTAATGGCGGTACTGGGGATTGAACCCAGGACCTTGTGCATGCTAAGCACACACTCTACCCCTGAGTTATATCCCCACTTCCCCTGTGGACGTAAGTTTCAAGTCAGTTAGGTAAATACCAAAGAGCAAAACTGCTGGATTGCACAGTAAAACTATGTTCATCTTCGTATATAAGGTTTTATGTAGACGTAAGTTCTGCAAAATTGTTTTTCAAAGTGTTTATATCATATTGCATTCTCCTTGGCAAAGTATGAATGTCCCAGTTGCTCTGCATTTTTTCCCAGCACTTGGTTTTCAGCTTTTATTTATTTAGCTTTAGCCATTCTAATAGATATGTTGTGATATCTTATTGTTTTTGAATTTCATTTTTGTGATGATTAATGGCTGCATCATTAGATGTGTTTATTTGTCATTGGTATATCTTCTTTCATGAAGGTTCAAATACTTTGCTCATTTTTTAGTTGGAATGTTTTCTTATTATAAAATGTGAGAGATCTTTATATATTTTGCATACAAGTCCTTTATCAGAAATGTGTTTTTGGTAGCTTTATATTGCTATAATTTACTCATTGTAAGATTTAATGATTCTTAGCAAACTTCTAGAGTTGTATTATTATTATTAGTTTGCAGTTAAAAATCATCAAGCTTATTTTAAAGATACTTATAGATATCGATATGGAGCTCTCCATTCATTGGAAGATAAGAATTTTGAATATTTTAATGTCCTCCTCTTATTTCTTTATCACCTAAAATTTTTCCCATTTGAACCCACACTATGAGTATTACATTTTTTTCATCTAGACATTTTTAATCTCCTTTTAAGAAATTATTTTTATATTGATCTTATGTTTTATAACTTAAAGATTCATTTACTATGCATTCAACTTATTTCAGTTTACAATGCTTTTGATGTTTATGACTTGGTGAATTTGCAAACAACTAACAACTGTTATTAAATACCACAGAGAACAGATAGAATAAAGGGAAATTTAATAATGGATACAAGTGTAACTTCATCCAATTATGATTAAAAATTCATTTTTATCTGTATTGGAATATAGTCATTATGTTAGCTGACTATAAGTCAGTGGAAGTAGCCAACAGTTATTAGCAAGCCATAATAGTAAGTTAAATCTTAGACTACCTTAACCAATTTGGTGATTGGAGCACTGAGGTGAAGATTCCCACCACAGTACACACTAACGAGAAGCACACTGGAGTGCTGGATTCAGTTCTGTTTGCCATTTTACAAGGGAGACATTGACAAATTGGACCTAATACATAGGGCAACCAAGATAGTAAAAGGGCTAGACGTGGTGTCACATAAGGAATGTTTAGAAAAAACTGGAATGTTTAGTCTGCAAAAGGAAAGAATGATGGGGCTGTGGATTGGTTGGAGGAACGTGATAGCCATCTATTTTTAAACATTTACAGGACCAACAAAATAAAGAGGAGGATTTTTTTGTTTTTACAAAAAGACTCACTAGTAATGGTAGATTAAGTTCAAAGGAGGCAAAGCTTGACTTATAAAAATGAGAACTTCAACTCTTTTAAATTTAGAAATTCTAAAATAGAATGGATTTTCTGAGTTTTTTGCAAGCTTAGCAAAAAAAAACCCCCAAAAACCCAAAAAATCCAAAAAAACTCCAAGATCAGAAGTATGCAGGAATCCTATCTAAATATCCTTGAAGTTTGTTAATTAAAATTCTTTGTAAACCTATACTCCATCGAGCAATATTTCCTATGATAATTAAGGATGTGATTCTGATAGCAAACAATAGTAAACCCTCTGCTGTCCTAGACATTGAATATAAAGTACGCTGGAAAGAACAGTTAATGGATGTTGCAGTTAGAATTATAAAGATAAGGTGGATCACTTTTAAATAAGCAGATAAGCAACTACTTTAATTGGAGACTATTTATCTAAGGGTACAGAAAAAAATCATAAGCAAATATGTCATTTTCATAAGACAGTAGGTAGGCAAATCTGACTGAAAAACAACTATTTGTAAATGTTTATGAAATAATTATTTGGAAGAAAAGATTAGGCTTGTCACTAGCAGCCTCCAATGACTTCCACCGTGGAAATTAAATGATCAATTTATACTCATCATTTTACTTGACCTCTCCTGAGCCACTGATGCAGCTAATCACTCCCTCCTCTCAAACAAATTCACCATTTGGGACACTATGCATGTCTGGTTTTTATTCTTCCTTTCTGGTTGCTCTTCCTTAGTTGTTTTTTTTTTTTTTTTTTTTTTTTACTATTTCCTACACAAATTTCAGAAGCAGTATAATTTCTTTTTTAAAAATTCTTATTTTTCACTGAAGTGTAGTCAATTTACAATGTTAGTTTTAGGTGTACAGCAAAGTGATTCAATTATACATATACATACATATATATTATATTTTCAGTTTCTTTTCCATTAGAGCTCATTACAAGAAATTGAATATAGTTCCCCATGCTATAGAGTAGGTCCTTGTTGTTTATCCATTTTATATATAGTAATGGATATCTGTTGAGCCCAAACTCCTAATCTGTCCCTCCCCCTCCTTTCACCCTTGGTAGCCACAGTTTGTTTTTTATGTCTGTGATAGAAGCAATTATAATTTCAATCATATAGCTTTATATGCTACATATAGGCTGATATCACCCAAACGTAGGTTCACCCTCTATTTCCCTGAATTTCACATTTAGTTATGAACTGTCTACTTCATATCACCTCTGTATATTTAATAAAACATACAAAACTGAATATGTCCTAAAACAAACTTCTGCTAATTTACCTCCCATCATGACCACTTTTTTTCCCTTGTAATATTTTCATTCAATTATAGCTCTATTATTACAGTTGCTCAGGGAATTAGATTCATTCTGGATTCCCACTTGCCCCCATTGCCACACATTGAATCCATCAGTTAATCCTATTGGATCTGCCTTTAAAATTTATTCAGAATGCACCCACATCTCATCTCGTTTACAACTGCCACTCTGATCCCAGCCACCATTATGTCTTTTCTGGATTACAATGTCCTAACTCGTCCTCTTGCTTCCACCTTTCAGTGCGTTCTCAGCAAAGCAGCTTTTAAAACGAAAGCCAGATCATGTCACAACTCTGCTCAAAACCTTTCAATGACTTCCATCTCACTTAGAGTAGAATTTAAATTTGTTACAATGACCCCACAAAGTCTTAATGATCAGGCATCCCTCTGACCTCATATCTTAGAACTTTCTCCCTTGCTCATTCTACTCCAGTCACATTATTCCTTTTCTTTTTCTTTCTTTCTTCCTTCCTTCCTTTCTTCCTTTCTTCCTTCCTTCCTTTTTTCCTTCCTTCCTTTCTTTTCTTTTCTTTCTTTCTTTCTCTCTCTCTCTTCTCTCTCTCTTTCTGTCTTTCTCTCTCTCTTTCTCTCGTAAAGACAAGGTCCTTCATCTAGAGCTTTGCAATTGCTGTTCCCTCTACCTATAATACCCTTCCTCCAAGATAGCCATTGACATGTGCTCTTATTTCTCTCAGGACTTCACTCAGTAGTTACCCTTTCAGTCAATCATACGCTATATAAAATCACATCCCTTCATCTCAACATTTAATATCCCTTTCTTTGTTTTATTTTCCTCCTTAGCACTTCTCACTATAAATATATCATTTACCTACTGTATAACTTTATTGATTTATTTAGCTTGTTGTCTCACCTCCTTGCCAGGTGTAATTCACCTTGCTCACTGCTATACTCCAGTGCTCAGAAGAGTTCACACCATGTAGCTGTTGCTCAATACATCTTCATAAAACAAAATTTTAAATGCATTTTGAAAGCCCTGAGCATTAGGCTAAAAACTTAAAATTGTGTTTGCTTGGCTTTGGAAGCGTATGGAAGCTTTCTGACAGTAAAAATTGGCTAAAGATGTGTTGTAGGAAGATTAATTTCCCAAATTATAGTTTGAATACACAGAATTCTCAAAAGCCACAAAGGTTTAAGAAAAGACCACCTCGGAGTGTGTTACAGTAATTCACAGCATCTTGTGGGGAAAAGGAAATGGAACACAACAAGGAAGAGACTAATTACAAACAAAGAATTAATATCCAGTGGATGATTACTGGATAAGAGGGAAAGAAATCAAAATAAATTTGGGTGTGAAATAAGTTATACAGAAGAGGGAAGGTCCATTGGAATAAATAAAGATATTAAGAGAAAGAACTCATTTATGAGGAAAAACAAAAGTATGAGCTGACATTATTTATAAACTCAAGTAATAGTGAAAGTAACAGTGAGAAAAGAATACCAGTTTTACTTCTAATAAAATAACATTGGTTTTCTCTTTGTAAATTGTCTTAGTGTTTCCTTTAGAGTAATGGGGAGAGACATTCAAGTAAAAATATGCAATATTTGTTTGGAGATAAAGGAATCATCTAGAAATGTAGACAAGTTGGAAATGTTGATCTGACAGACCCCACATGTACTGTAAGAATTGACACAGCAAGAGGATGAATATTCTGACAGAAAGAGTGTAAAGAGAGAATAAGATAGCAATTGGGGCAGGAAGAAAATCAATTAAGTGTGGAAACCAAGGGTGGAGAATTCTTTAAGATCTAGTTTCTCACTTTTATAGACTTGGAAATATTGGATGTTAAAAAATAAAATCATCAATGAGGTTTGAAAATTCTTTTTTTTTTTTTTTTTTTTTTTTTTTAGTAGAATAGTGAGTGAGGAAATCAGTTTGCAAAGGATTAAGATAAAAATAGTGCAGTGGATGATGGAGCAAACCACCCCGGCCTCCTTAAGGACTGAAATTCTCATTCCTCCAGCTACTGGCAATGTTGGTGGCTGACAGCTCTTAGCCGAGTCACTCTCCCAGAATTGTCCTTGGCTGAAGAATGCTCACTCACCCAAGGTCATGGCCCCTCTTCTGAAGGTAGACTGCATCCAAAACCGGTCAATGAAAAAGTATAAAAAGCCAACTCTCTTGCCTTAAAGTGGGACAAGTGTTGGGGACCATGCACTCCAGAGCCATCAGTGGTATCCAATGAGGTCTTTGTTGTGACTGCATTGCAAATCAACTCCTCCTTCTCTCCAGTCTAACTTAACTCTCTCCCTGCTGCTGCTTCTGAGGGCCCTCTTCATAAATTTCCTGTGTGTGACTCTCCTCCCAGGAAATCCAACTGAAGATACATTAGACATCTGAGACATATCAAGGAAAATATGTGCTAAAAAGTTGGGAACTAGTAACACTTATGTTTATGATAAATAAAGACATTTATTGCATACATTCTTAAATTCAACCAGAGTCATTTCAATTCAATATGGATTTGTTAAACATCCAGTGTTTATACTCTTTGCTATTGGGAGCATAATAAGAGCAAGATGGTCCTTGCTGATAAATACATTAAACCTATGAAAGAGCATTGATTCTGACTGAGGTTGGAATCCTCCCAGATTACAACCAAACTCATGATTAACAGCATGCAGATGTGCATAAACTTGTGAAAATGCAATGTGACTCTGAAGGACGTGAGATGATACTAGTTAGTGTTTACAAGACGTTCTTTCAAAGATACTCTATGCATCTGTAGACTATTTAGTATGTTAACTACCTTCTTAGTTCCTTAAACAGGTGTGCATCTGTAGTTTTAAGAACACAAAAAGAATATAAATTGGCTTACAGCCACATCATTTCATAATATATTTTCTGATCTTGGATTAAGACAGTACATTGATGGACAGTTCTTAAGGAAATTCTGAGAATGTTAATAGTTCAAAGATAACTCACTGCCAGAATTTTTAGGAAATATAATTGGTGGTTTCTAATACAAGGATCATCCACATGGTGATATTAATTCAGCCTTTTGACTTCGAACATTCTTTAGAAAACAGTTCCTTTTTGCCCCCTCTAACCCATTTAGCAAAACCAGCAAGAACTGAGTGTCTGAACTTTCAGCGTTTCTACTCTCTCACACATGGATATTGCTGGCAATGTCACTGGATAGTTAAAAATTCTGTAAATTTGTATCACAATAAACATGAAAGCTTTTTAAAAAACATTAGCTGCTAGGTTGAGAGGATCTATACTGAGGAGAGAAATCATAGAATAATATAACTATAAAGTAGGAAGTAGCATTCACAGGCAAGACGTTGTAAAAATACCCATTACAAACAGTTATCCACGATGTACTTAAATATTTCTCAGGAAGGAAATTCTAAGTTTCTTCAGAAACAGAATTTAATAGTTCCTGCCATTAATCTTAAGTAAATCCCTCTAGGACAGTTGAAGTCCATTTCTTGATTTTCTATCTTTAATGCTCAAAGTAATTCAAATACAGTTGAGAATAAATGTTCATTCTAACTGAGAAATCATCAGAACTGCTGTGTTTTCTGTCACCGTCCACTTGGTGTGGATGGTCTAATTTGATTTTGTCATCCAAAACACACGCAAACCATTCTTATCTCTATTTTCATAGCTTTTTTCCCGAAAAATCGTACATTGGTGTTGAGATCATGACCAAGATTGCTCCATTATTATGAGACAATGAGAGGAGTTATTTTCAAGCAGAAGACATTCATCCCATCATGATGCTATATTATTTCACCCCCAACACATTCATCCATGGCTC
Source organism: Camelus dromedarius (assembly GCF_036321535.1). Taxonomy (NCBI): domain Eukaryota; kingdom Metazoa; phylum Chordata; class Mammalia; order Artiodactyla; family Camelidae; genus Camelus; species Camelus dromedarius. The sequence goes on from NC_087438.1 coordinate 32,967,636, forward strand.
CCTACCTACTTTTAAATAAGAAACATGAAGGAAGTGTAAAATAACTGGCTTAAAGAAAGCATTCCAAATGACATCCCTTGCTTTATTCCTGATTTTTAACTTAATGTCTCACTTTTGTTTTGAACAGGGTTTGTTCACCATTGCTTGTGTCTGGAGGTAACAGAGGTGCTTCTTTATCATGCCTGGTTTTCTCATCTTAGTAATGTTTACACAATTTGTAGGGAATGGCCTGTTAACAATTTCTGGATTAAATTTTTATTTACAGAGAGTCCTGCTCTGGGAGTAAGATTGAATCACAGAGTTTCCTTGGTGAATAAGCTTACATGGCTTATTCCTACCCATGCACTGCTTTTAGATAGTACATTATCTTAATCAGTGTACACTATGTGTTTGACACTGTAGAGTGATATAGAGAAATTCTGCTCTTCTGGGCAGACATTTATTGACCATGACATTTAAGCAAGGCAGATGCTTCCTTTACAAAGAGGGTTAAGAATTGGGCTTATCATGACAAGTGTAAATGTTTAGCCCAAGTATTAATTAATAACATTTTCTTGTGTACATCTAAAAAAACAACATGATTGTGCTGGCAAACATCTAATGGGGTATCCCCCCAAAATAGAGATTAATTCAACTCCATCTGGGACTCTTTGTATAATCCCAATTTTTTCAGAAATACTTTACAACAAAGCCTAGACAACTGTTGAATCCTTCACAAAGGCTGCCTGTTTGTCTATCTGTTCCTCTGTTTGCCTGCCCAAATGCATTTGGTTAGAGAATAACATGTATTTCTTTATAAATCTGTCTCCATAGCTTAGGAAGTAAAGGGATTTAAATGGTAGCAGTATTGTTTACAGCATATTACCAAAGTTTGGAATCACAAACTGTTGGCAAAAACCACTATATGTCCTTTAAAAATTGCATTCTTTAAGCTGTGTAATAAATACAAAAAGTGAAGTGTACATAAAAAGATTGAAAAGATACTTTTTTTAAGCTGAAAACAAGCAGGGTGCCCAATAAGTACAATACAACCCCTTTATAAGTATATATGTATTACACATAATACATGAACCTATATATTACATATGTATGTATATATAACATGAATACATATATCTGTATAATACTATTTGTATACTATACATTTAAAAAGAGATCTACTGGAACTCTTACAAAAATGTTGAGTGATTACTTCTGGGGAGAGAAGTGAGATGCGCTACAGGTTGATGGTGATATTACCACTAATCTTCATATTTCCTTAGCGATTGAATTATTTTTAATAAGTATAAAAATTTTTAAACAAATATAAAATTGTTTTATAATTTAAAATATATCAAAGAATGAGATACATGTTTCTGCTGTTCAGAAAATGAGGAAGCAGGCATTCTTCCTTGCAGACATGTTGGCTAGCAGTCATCTTGCAGGAGCTTTACATGTAGTCCATCATTTTGTTCTTTTTTTTTTTTTTATTTTTAGTGAATGTAGCTTCTAAATTCTTTTCCTAGGATTTTAAAATCAAACTACTTGGATTTATCCTTTTTCACTGAGGCAAAAGAGATCAGCGTGAATGTCCAGCAATTTTGGGGACTGCTATTCTTTAAGAGAAAGTTTTTAGAAATTTCCTAACAAGGAAATTAAAAATAGTCTAAAGCCATCTGAAAACTCATGTGGAAAATAAAATTTTGCTGAATAAGATGTAAATATTCCCTAAATTATAGTCAAATGATAACATCAACTACACATGAGTCAAAATTATTGAAGCACTGACAGCCACAGCCCATAAAATGCTATGAATTTTTTACAGCCCCAAGTGTGAACATTATGAGGTGGGGAACAGCTCCATTCAGAATTAACAATATACTGTTAAATAAACCAATTAAAAAAAATCTATCTACTATCTCCTCTTTTCTTTTGGGTAGCACTTTTTTTTTTCCTTTATGTAAGTCCTTTCTTTGTTCCTAGTTCTCTATGTAATTCTTCTATCTTGGTGACAACATGTGATTGGTAAGATCCTAGTGATTGAAGCAATGACTTTTTAAATGGCAAGTTCAGTTCCAGATATTCTGAAAATTGACCCAAAGTCTCCATGATTTCCCTTTCAGGATCATTAGGAAAGGCATAGTTGGCTTTAATGGTGCTGATAATTATTTCATATGTTTGGCTCCCGTGCAACTTGCTTCCAAAGTCTCTAAAATGATAAATAGTTAGAATGCCAAAATCTCAGAGATGATTACAACTAGGTACTAGAGACATCTCTTCAAATCCTCAGTAGAGTGTGGTCCTCAAATATATTCAAGTGATTTATTACTTGAAAGACACTGCCATATTGGTAGAAAGTCATAAAAATTAAACATATAATAAAGCATTAAACCAATATATGTATGTGTGCATTTATAAGTATAATTATCATAATGATATATCTGATTATATGTGTGCTTATATATGTATGTGTTTGTATGTATATATGTGTATTGTGTATGTATATACGTGTATATACACATTCCCAGATTCTACATTGATAATTGGAAACTTAAGAAAAACTATATTAGGATAAAATTTACATTTGAGAAAATTCTTGCATTAACATTTTTTCTGTTTATTGAATAAAGCCCACATTTATTTAATTTGTGCAATCATAAAACTTTTGTGTTCTGACAAATAGTTTGAAAATCGCCACAAGACGTTCTTTCATTAATTGTTCAATCATCAGTCTTGAGCTTTACATTTCAATAGCCAACTTCCCAACTGACTGCTTTCCTTGGAAGTTTAGAAGGCAGTTAAAATGAAATGCAGCAAAAAACATAACAAAACAAAGAGACCTCTTGATTCCATGCACACAGCCCCAGCCCCTCTCCCTCATCATCTCCTCTCAGTAAACAACAGCACAATACAGTCACTCAAGCCAAAAATCCCAGCAATGATCCTGGATTCCTTTCTTTCCCTTGTCTAATATAGTTAGCCTATTAGTTCCAAAACCAACTACTCCAGCTTCTCTTCATGTCCTCTACTGCTCCCCTGATCCCACCTACTGGTATCTCTTGGCTTCATAACTTTAGGAACTTCCTAACAGACCTCCTAACTTCATGCTCTTTTTATAAAGCCTATTCTCCACACAGAAGCCAGAGTTATCTTAAAAAAAAAAAAAAAATCAGCTTATATCTCCCTCTTCCTGAAACCTCTGATGCTTAGAATAAACATAAGTTTAGGATAAATGCAATAATAAAATGCACTTAGAATAATAAAATGCAAACTTCTTATCTTTGCCTGTAACACCCAATATGACTGATTCCTGGTCTGTCCCATCTCCTCCCACCTCCGCTTTGTTGTCTCCTCTCTAGTTACACTGGCTTTCTCTCTATCACTTAAATATGGAACATATTTGATAATGATTATTTGTGGAATAAATGAAGTACTTGATCTGGAGAGCACAAAGATGACTAAGACACAGATTCAGATCTCCAGAAACCTATAGTCTGGTAGAAAGTGATGGACTAGTAAATAAACAAAAACAATAAGTTTTCTGAGTGATATGAGAACACTATTTATAGAGGTTATAAGGCCAAAGAGAGGAATCATCAATTTTACTTGATGTCTATTGAATTAGGTTTTGAAAGATAACTTGGGAGACATTGGTCAGGAAGGCCCAGATTGAGGAGGGCACTGGAGGCAGGTGGTGGACTTCCTGAGGCTCACAGAGGATTGAAACCTCATCAAGAGTAGGGGGACACTCAAGTCACTCAGCCTGGCTTGACCAAAGCATTAGACCTAAATAAGGGTCTATTGTTCTATTTGATTATGAACTATATAGGAAAGTAAGAACAACAATTAAAAAAAAACCCAAAACAAAAAAACACAAACCTCTGTAGGCCAAGTGATACCATCAGATTAGAAACATATTTCTTAAGCCCAGGAGAGACTCACTGAGTCCACCTGAACAATCCATCCTTTTGTTCATTCAACATTTATTTATATCATCTACACTTTATCCCTGGTGCTGTTCTAACTGTGGGGGTAGAGGGTTCAGCACAGCAGGCCAAGTGCCTGCTCTCGCATTGTCCTTACAGTCTAGTGGGGGAGACAGGTCAAAAACAAGCAAATAAATACTTATTTATTATTTCAGGCAGTGATAAATGCTCTGAGGAAAAACAAGGCGGGCGAAGGAATAGTTAGTGGTGGGGGAGGGGAGTTGCTGCTTTACTTGGAATGATTGCGGAAGGGCTCTCTGAGGAGGCGAAGGGCTCTCTGAAGAGGTGAAGGTTTGAGTAAAGACCTGAAGAGACTGAAAGGGGAAGATGCAGCTCTCCAGAGGAGGAACACTTTTGACTGACAACACGGTGATGATGGAAGTCTTGAAGGGCACATGTGGTTGCGTTCCTAGAGGAAGAGCAAGGAGGCCAGTATTCGTGGAGCATGAACTAGTGGGAGAGTCATGAAATCTGAGTCAGAGCTGGAGCTGGTGGCAGATCATATAAGGCTTTGTAGGACTTCTGCTTTTATTGGGAATGACAGGAAGCTACTGGATATTTATTTATTTTAAATTTTTAAATTTTTTTTTTGGAAATTTTTTGAATAGAAGGAAGACACCATATAACTTGTGTTATATTAAAAAAAAAAAATCCATAGAGTATATAGAGTGGAGGACCAGAAGGGAACTTGGGAGACCAGTTTCCTTCTGGGAGGGAGTCCAGGCAACAGACGATGGTGGCCAACTAGGGAGGTACCAATAGAAATGGTAAATAGACAGAAATAGGTTTATTTTCAAGGTGAATCACTCAGGACTACTTGATTGTATGTTGAGAGTGAGAAAAAGAGAGGAATTAGGATGAGTTTTGGTATTTGTTTGTTGTTAAACAGTTGGCTGTATGGCTGTACCACTTATTTTCATGGAGAGAGAGATTTGGAGTTCAAAGTCAAAAGTCTATTTTTGCCATATTAGTTTGTGATGCCTATTACTTAAGCAAATACATACATTCAGACTGAAAGCAAGGAGATATTTTGATGGAAATAAGATGGTCCAAGTTTGCAAAAGTAAAACTTTGATTTTAACCCTTCAGTCTGAGTTGCTAAGCCTGTTTTGGTAGAGATTAACTCAATGATAAGAATGAGTTGAAAACTAAAGCTGAAGACTACTGGTGACAGTCTCCCAAGGCATTCCTTGTTTGTTAGCAACAGTAATTGAATTGGCCCTTAGAAGTCTACACAGTGAACTTGGAATGTGAGAAAGGGAATCGCATGGATTTATGAGGTTTTCCATTCAGAAAAGCATGAATCGCCAGTCCTGCTTGAGCACCGAATATTCTAGCGCCAAACATATTACATTTATAATATTTACTATCTCTTTGTGTTGTGTCAACACAGATTGACTTCAGATCAAAAGAGATACAATTCACAGATTTTTCTGTAAAAATCATATTTCAGTCCAGTCATCAAGGTCATATCCTGCCCTTGATTAACTTTGGTAAATCCTTAAGATTCAACAATTACAGTGGGAAAAAAAAAAAAGAGTAAATTAATTTCATGGATGCCTAAGGACATTTATTCTGTTTAAATTTTACTACTCATTAATTTCCCAAAAATGTTCTAGTTAGACTTCTCAGTGGAGAATTCAGTGTGCTTTTCTTTATGTATTTACTTTTATATCCATTCATTTAGGATAATGAAACCAGAAAACTGGAAAAATTCAAGCTTAAATAATCTTTTATTGCTTAAATGTTAAAGAGGTTTTAAACTCAGCAATGCAAAAAAACCAAAAAACCAAAAAACATAGGGACATAATCAGAATGTGATTTCTGGTGAATTTAAGTGGAATTTCAATTAAAAATGGCATTCTAATGCAGTCATTTTACTAGCTAAATATCTCTTCATTTTGTCTAAATTCTTGTCTTATGAATTAAGAAGAAAAAAATTGAAGATGATTTCTAAAAATAAAGCCATAATAGATATGACCTTGGAATTTTATCCCTTCTGTTTAATGAATACAATTAATGTTCTGGAAGGGTAATTCATCTGAAACTACTGTACTCATTATGTTAAATTATCTCTAATTATTATTTTCAGGCAATTTGGCACAAATAGATGAAGTTCAAAATTACAATCCTCATGGAATCTATGGTGTTTGAGAAACAGAAAGTTATAACTTTATGTATATAATCATGATGTCAAATCAGCAGCCGATTGAGTGGAACTGGCTGGAGCCAGGCCTTTCTATTAGTTGGAATACTGAAAAGGGATTCGGTAGCCATGCATTTTATTCCCACCTGGCTCTCCCTTTGTGATACTACTCTGAAACACCCTCTTAGTTGGAAATAAGCCTGAGCTGGGTTGCTTTACTCATGTAACGACTAAGATTAGATTCAGTTTTGAACTCATTAGCTGAAAGGAGGCATTTTATTGTTGTAGTCGCATACAATTGTGTTCAGAACTGGAAAAAAAAAAAAAAAGAAAAAAACAGCCAGTGATACAGATATGTTTTGGTAGTGATCAGTCCCATTAGTAATTCTAGCCAGTACCAAACTTGCAGAGAAGGAAAGAAATATTCTCATTGACTATAAAAGCTCTGGTGTGTCCCCTTGGTTCACACTTGATTTCATTCTTTTTCTCTGAAGCCGTGAGCTACTCACGTTGACAGTCGGAACAAGGAGGCTGATGAAAGAGACCTCCTAGAAGAAGCCTTGCTTTCTTCATGCTGAAGACGATCCCAGCCCTCAGAAAAGTCTTTTTTATAATGGGAGCCAGCCCAACAAATGCTTTCTGCCCTAGGGGCCTGTCTTACAAATAGTGATTCAAAAGAAGTACAAGGAACTGACTGACAGGAGGGGAAAGAAATGTGGTTAGGTTCAACGGAGGTTATGTTTAGTTTAAAAAAAAAAAAATGCTGGTTTAAGAATTTCCTAAAATGCTCTAGAATCTCAAAATGCTGTAATCAAAAGCAATTGCAAAAATTCACTTTGACATTTGTTTTACATTTTGTAATCTTGTGGAAATCACATCTCAACCTTTTATGATTTTTTATGTGAACACACTTCAAAAAAAAAGTCTTTCAGGAACGAATACATTAAAGACATATTGCTAGAAAGTCAGAAAGCCGGAAGGCGTAGGAATATTTTGATCAAATCAGTCTGAAATCTATTGCTGTAAATCACTAAAATTAGAAAACATACATCATTCATGACTTCTTACCAAGAATCTAAATAAATAAATACCACCAAGTAAACATACTTAGCTGAATTCTAGCGTAACACAGACACATGGCCAAATAGAATTCCATTCCAAAATACTCGATCTTATCCCCAGTACAGCTGGAACCTTTGGCATTTTACACAAGTACTCACCTTGTGTAAAATGCAGACACTATTCCTGAGTCCCTTCGCAAGCCATACGTGGTCTCCTAATTGCATGGAAATTATGCTAGGCTCTCTGTTCATAGCCTGGCTAAAGAGTAAGAAGATTCAACTTTTTCCTTTTCAAGGCATCAGTCTAGGGCTGCCAGATTTTGGAGAATTCTCAGGACTGGATTTGTAACTTAACACTTCTTGTGAAATCATTTCACTGAAGCGATTGTTTTATCTCCCAAACGATCCTAAGTTTGGCCCCGATCTCAGGAGCATGTGTGACTGCCATGCTGCTCTTGCCCGCCTGCTTTAGGTTTCTCCGCCTCCCTTTATCTGCCTTTTCCACACAACAGGACAATCCAAAGTGAGTGTCATTTAGGTGTCACCAGTTCTGTAAGACGTGAAAAGCTTTGCCAGTTAACATAAAACAAAATCCCGGAGGTTTCATGGAATCGCATTTCCCTACTGCAAAGAAAGTTGAGAAGAGGGGCAAGGTAGCTTTAGAGTGGGAGTTTGAATGAGGACACTTTGTCCATGAATGGAAACTCTACATTCTTTGTTATTTTTAACAGGCTGTGTCTGTTCTCTTTGAAAGAAATTGTATGAGAGAAGATTGGATCAAGTAGTTTTTATTTTATTTCAAAGCACTTGTACACTTTTCCAAAGATCAACTTACTTAGCCAAGTAATAAACTCTTGTTTTACAATAATACTAGTGTATATTATATCACTCTAGCTTACTACAAAATACAGAATTAGAGTTGGGAAACAAAACATTTGTTTCTTTGGGGAATGAGGCATATATCATTACCTATTCACTCTGCCAGATATAACTTGAACCTTTTAAGCTATTCAAAGAAATACCCAAGTAGTTAATCTGCTTTAGGAGGAAAGAAAATAGCTTTGCACCTACTCGTCCTCTTTTGTATTTTTTTTTAAGTCTTAGCCATTTGCAGTCCAAAGGAAGTCTAATTTATATTTTCTTTACATGTGTATCTTTTGGAAAGTTAAAAAAAATCTGTTTTGCATGTTTTCCAATTCCGCTTTTCACACCTTTTAGAGGATTGTAGTTTCACGGTGGATAAATGAGTTCATTAAAACAAATATTCATTTGGCTGTTTATTTCTCATCACACAGAAACCATTGTGTGCAAATCATAAATAACTTAAATTACAATATAGTTTACCTCTTATACCTGAAAACACCTACACATATGATTATGATTTACCCATTTTTTAAACTTGCTTCACTCTTTTTGTTCTCTGATATACCTCTGAAGCTTTGCTTTTAAAAAGGTCCCTATCGTTATGAACTGAACAGTCGTTTAGACACTGACATAGGAAGACAAAACCTATTTTTATATTTTCTGCTTAATTGACTTAAATTTTTCTTTCTTGCTCACAGATTGACCAATTCTTTGATCATTTACTTTGTTCTTAGCACCCGGTATAATAGTCAACTTTGCGATAGGAAAAGAATTAGATAATTTGCATACCTTTTGCTAAGTGTGACTTTGAAAAAAAATCCATATATTTCCTATTAATGCCATTTGACTGAATTTTGTTAACTTGATTACTTATACTACCTCTTGGAAGATTCATCTTCTATGGTGGTCATTACCGCTTTGTCTACAAAACAATCAGAGAAAAAAGTTGTGGGTGGTCTCACAGACACATCAGTTAACCACTTGATTTCTATTTCCACTAAATGCTTCAGGTTAAGTGATTTTTTTCGGTCAGAAGTGATGTTTTCAGACATGTTCCTACAGGTAAAGGGACTGAACTAAATGTCTTGTTCAGTCATCTTTGCATGTTGCTTGCTGCATCGCCAAGAGACATGACAGGCTATCTGAATAAAAAATGGTACAACAGGCCAGTTTTTTCCTGAATGAAAATAGGTACTGGTACAAAAATATCCTATTATTGCAAATTGTCCCTTTATTAAAATCTTTAGAAGATTTGGGGAATTCTCAGGTTTTGAGGAAAGCAGCCATTCGCAGGTCCACGTAGCTCCGTCTTGCCCTCAGAAGCATGAGTTTCCCTGTTCGGTTCCCTGAAAATATGATGTCATTTTACACTCTTTACACTCTAAAATGACTTTATGTATCTTTTCTTTACACAAGAGAAAAACTGGCGAAATGACATCACACAGGAATATAGGTGAGAGTTTTTCCAAGTTCTGTACCAAGTCTTATGTCAACAGCATGTAATTTGTGGGCATTTGGGGCCACACGAGAGCACACATACTACCACGCTGCAGAAAATCTTTATTGGAGAGGTCTCCATCCCTGGATTCAGTGAACAGTTTCTCAACAGCATTATTAAATTAAAAAAAATTTCACTCAGTGGCTCTCAAACTTAGATATTATAAAAGAACTTGTAGGAATGGAGAAAGAGGAGGTACAGAGAAACAAGAGGAGAGTGAAATACAAGGAAGCGAAAGAAAGAGAAAAGAGGAAAAAAAAGTTATGGAAGTCAGGGGAGAAATAACGTGGAAGTGAAATGAGATAAACCGTGTCATGTAGTTGGGAAAGTTTCAGGCATAGAATAAGCTCTTAATAAAGATTAGACACAATTGGAATTATGTGCTTGGCACTTAAACAGTTTTATTAATGATAGTATCATTTACTCTTACCCCAAACCTTGTAAGGTAATTATTTTACCAATGGGGAAGTTAAAACTAAGAGAAATTAAGAGAACTGTTGGTTTCATAGCAGAGATGTGACCAATTGAAGAATCAAATCTCTTCTGTCTTCAGATGTTTTGACTACAGCCCCTGATCGTCATAGCTGCTGACTGTAGCTGTGGATGTCTGGAGTACGTGGCTTTCTCTAGTTACTCTTTTTCCCCCACTTTGGTGAATAAGCTAGAATTTGGCAGTGAGTGAAAAGTTGTCCATGTACAGGTAGGTGACAAAATAATTGATTTTCCTTAAAAATGGGACCTTGAGATAGATGTTTCCACAGGAACACCTTGGAATCATGAAGAGTTCTGTTTGGATTCAGGCAGTTTCAAAGTGGTTCCCATTCCCGTAACAGTAGACACTTAATCTTGGACAAGTTAACAAATTTTGTCTAAATTCATTATCTTTTCTATAAAATGGGGGTAGAAATAACTTGTCAATCTTTATTGGAGGATTCAGGGCATTAAGAGGTTAACTTTTATAATATTGACTTTTCCAGCTTCCGTGGCTGCCTCTGTCCTTTGGCTTGAGGGCCATTCCTCAGTCTTCAATGGGAGAACTCCAGTCGCTGCCCTGTCATCCCATTGTCTATGCCTGTGTCTCTGACTTCTGTGTCCCCTCCCCACTGTGATTATATTGCCCACCCAGTCGATCTAGGATGATCTTTCCATTTCAAGATTCTTACTTTAATCACACCTACAATGTCTCATTCACAGGTAACATCCACAGATTCTGAGTATAATGACAAGGACATGTTTGAGGGGCATTATTCAGCCTAGTAAAAGGGCCTGTGATATTCCATCACTGATTCACATCAGCCAAGGGCTGCACAAGGATAACTTTCACAACAGGAGCTTTCACCCACTTGTCCAAAAGTCCTCAGTACTTTCCATGTGCTCACATTTCTAATTCTCACAATGACACTACACAGTTTTACAGATGAGAAAACTGAGACACAGAGAGGTTAGTTAACTTGCTTATGACCACACTGCTATGATTCTAGAGAAGAACTAGCATTCCAAGTTGGGCAATCAGACTCCAGAAGCCCAGAGTTGACCACATTGTTCTAGTGCCTCTTGACTTGAGAGCTGTTCTTTTCAAGCTGTTGCGGTTCCTTAGAGAACAGCAGATTAGCAATCAGTGTATAATTAAGTGGGCTTCTTTCACCAGTGGACTGGTGGCCAGTGGTACCTCTAGACTGGGGCATCTGGGTCAAGGGCTTCTCAGCTCACAGTTTAAACAGGCAGAGCTTGTCCTCAGCCATCACGAGCTCTTCTCCATGGTACTTTAAACAGCAGAGGTAGTTTGCCATCACGGATGTAAGGAATTTTCCCAGGGGCCCATCCTCAGACCTTCCCCCAGGTATAAACCTGGGCAGTCAACAGGACCCTATTTCAGACACACCTGATCTTTCCTCCACACTCCAGCAGTCGATCACTGTTACATAAGTGATAGAACAGTTCCAGGTTTTGGGAGGGAGAGCTGGCCAAGAATGAGCACTCCAGCTGCCCTTGGACTTTTTCAGAACTAGATGATTTATTTGTTTAAATAAACGCACTTGCCTTTGTATATGATGCTATTTCTCCTTTCCCACTAGACCCAGATCTACCTACATCAGCCTTCAAACACTGATACACAGTATATTCAAAGTACAGCTTCGATTATTCCAGAATGAGTCTCCTATTCCAGCTGGACCAAACTGGTTGCCATTTCTTACTTCTCTGAGGTTTCTGGACTCATGCCTCTCACTCCCATCTGTAAATCTAGGCTTCCTCAAAGCCAGTAATTTGACTCTGCTGTTGGCTTTGGATTTCTCGTATTATATGTTTTCCCTGAGAAATGAACTTGGAAGACCCTAACAGTGTGAGCACTGGGAAAGGTCACGGGGTATACATAATTACAGGGGAAAATCCTGTTGACTAATACATCAAAATATTAACCTGCCACAGTGTGTGAACTACTTTTTGAAAGAAAGATACATGAAGGGCTTTCAAAGAAAGAGGAGGACTCTAAACCATAAGGTTCCTATCAGTGAAGATGCCAAAATCATCTCATGACACTGACATAGCTGGCAACCAATTGCCTGTATGTCTTCTGTTTGGCAGTTCTTATAAGCCACACATATTCCTTTTATTTCAATTTTGTCTTGAAGTTATCTGATACATGTTCTCCATCTGTACTGCCAAGGTGTACCTTTTTGGAAGGTAAAGAGACACTGCTTCTGTCTCTTCAAGCAACAGGTATATGTGGGTCCTCCAAAATATTTAGCATGTTTTCTTACATGGTATCACCATTAGTGGAGTGACTACACAAGTTGGGACGGCTGGGAAGCTACTAATGACAAGCATTTCCTGTACTTACTTCTGTCAATTGATAGATTTGTCCTGCCTGTATAAATAAGACACAGTTTCAGTGCAAAATTTTAAAAATTAAGAAAGATTATATATGAAAAATATCATTGAAGAAATGTTGGACTCCTAACCCCTGCTGATGGTGAATTTAATGGGACCAAGTGAGAACTAATTTAACTTATATTTTCTAATTAATTGTATAATTAGTGAATTATAATTTATAGTAGAAAATGGAGCCACATTAAAGACCAAGAGTAGAGATTCAAATGATTTCCCACCCAAATTTTATATACAGTGGACCAGAAAAGCCAATAAAATACCTAAAAGCCTGATCTGTGACTTCCACACTGGGAATGAACTTGAGAAGTTAGAGCCTGCTTTGGAAAATAAGAATAAATGTGAAATCACTTGGTGCATCACTGTGGCAGAGGAGGGGTCATGGGTATAGCCTCCCTTGGTGGGAAGGATTATTTTATCACTGAACTTGTTTAGAATTACCAGCACATGGTGCTAATAGAATAAAGACATGTATTTAGATGGTTCATTATTGTTTTGAGATTCTCTATGGGTAATGCAATGCCTTAATGGGAACATCCCAGGTAGATTAATTGCATCCCTTCCCTTTTGATACACAATTATATTCTGATTATTTAATACCTGAAGCATGTGTTTTCTTGAATTTTGCTCAATAATTATGCATGGAATAAACAAGTCAACCATTTTGACTGAATTTACACATAGTTAGATGCAAGCCTATATTATACCCTAGACAAGATAGCAAAGTAGGAATTACCTGTTTTCGGCATTCCTTACATCATTAATTCTCTTTAGAAGCAGTTTTGTACATCTGCTACCTATTAAAGTGCAACATTAGATTCTGAAGATATAAAGATAAATAAGAATCAGACCTAGTATTTCTCACTGGCCTATGGGAGGTCATAATCCAATAGGAATAACAGACACCAATAAACAACAAAGTCTAAAACACAGTGATGCATGCTGTGAGAATGTTGAGTGTAAAGTCTATGGGGGCCAAGAAAAAGGAGCAATTGATTTTCCTCGAGGTGGAAGTGCTGAAGTCGTACAATTGAACTGGATTTTGAAAGTCAAAAATGAGTTTGCCTGCTAGACAATGGGAGAAGGGCCTTCTCTTTCTGCATTGACCAGGTAAGGAGGAAAATCACTAGATAACCTCTTTGTGCCAGGGCTTTACCTATCTCAGGAACAGTTTTTGCCTTGCAAAGAAGGACACTTGGAGGTGGAACTATGTAAGTCATGGAATCACCAAGTAGTGGACACTGAGGCAATACAGAAGGCAACATTTTTATTTGGGGAGTCTCCTGGCATTCCTCAAATCATACCCCTTAGGTGATTACCTGTCCGATATGTACAGAAGACTGGCTTAAGTTTGGGTTCTCCAATTGAGATATTCCAATAAAAAGGAGACATAGGGTTATGTTCACCTAATAAATAATGTATTTTAATTGTTGGGAAAAAAAAAACTGATGAACTCAGAATTGTTTTAAAATGCATGGGTTTAGTTTTTGAAAAACAAATCACCTCAGGTTCTCAACAGGGTTGCAAAATACAAGTAACTAGAAAATGTCAATGCAGGTTGTAAAAACCTAAGTAGCACTGGAAATTATCCACATAATCCTGGTTTACAGGATTTCCATTTCAGGAAAATACCTATTAAAGTTGTTCCACCTTGGGTCACTGACATTGCATCGTCTTTCTAGCAACCTAACTCTCCTTCAAGATCTCAGAATGTCATGCAGTCACCATTCTCGCGAGCAGTGTTCTGTCCCACAACCCCCCAACAAACAGTGGAGGCTGGAGTAGATCAGAGTCTAAAGATAATAATTGTTGTTACTGTTATTGATGGAAAGTGAGCTCTTTCAACTCATTTCTTATTTCTTTTTCCTACTAGGGGATCCCAAGTTAACAAAAACAAAGAGTTGATAGAAAATGCAGGAGAAACTGCTTGTTCTCACCTTTCTTGTATGTTTTTCTCCCCATTTCTGTCTCTTCTCCTGACTGTTCATGACCCATCTGGTTGTTCCTTGAGTCAAAAGCCCACACACCTAATTCCAGTAAGCCTTTGGCAAGTGAAGTCACTGTTAGACACACCTCTGAGCTGCCAGCATTGGCAGATTCTACACTAGGTTTTGCCAATGGAGATGTTCATTTTTATTCTCTGCTTGTTTTCTCAAATTCAAACTCATTCAAGATTTGTGGTTCTTGCTGTAAAAAGAACTGTTCTGTTGATGGACAGGGCGTAAATGGCTTTTAAAATTGTCATTCTATCCAGTATGTTTCGAAATACCATTCAATGAATGCTTTTTTTTTTTTTCACGGCAAATACAAATATTTGCGAATCTACCTTTAAGTGGGAAAGAAAAACCTTTATTCACAGATTGTTCCGCTTCCTATTTTGCCTGTTAGGCTTCAGGTGTCTCCTTCTGGGCACAGCTAGTTTCTAAGCTTTTTAGTTGGCCCTGTCTCAGAAATACAGACATTTTCACCAGATTGCCATTAAACAGGAAGTACATTTTGTTTCACTTCAGCTCCCTTTATCTCCTGGGGATCGGTTTCTTTTTTGTTCAGGTGCAAATGTCTCAGCACAGCTGTCCGAAGCACCCTTCCAAGCCTTGCGCAGAAAATAAAAATATTTTGCTAGTCAGTTATAGCAACAAAAGGAAAAGAACCAGGCCCGCTTTAACTACTTTCTGAGCATTCAAGTAGCAGTTCCATACTGTCCCCTCATGGGAGTCTGGCCCCGAACAGCACACTGCAGGCTGACTGCCAATCCATTCTGTGTGGAAGTAACATTGGCAGAAGTTTGCTTTGGCAAAGGATCTGTTTCTTTCTCACCTAAAGCTATCACAAGCTTCCTGTTGTATCTGCTCTGCCCGATGTGTTGCCTAGCATTCTGTCTGACCAGGGCCACTTTTTAATCGACTTAGCGTCTGCAGGGAATATGGTAAATCCTTCAATTACTTTATCTTGTCACAGGCTGTTCTGTCACTTTTTCTGTTTTAAAGTCTATCTCTCAGGGTTTGGGGTTAAAAACTATCCCAAAAAATCAGTTTGTCTTATTACTCGTCAATATTTAGGCAACCTTGTGAATGACCATTCTTGAGGGCCCCTGCATCTTCTAAACCTGCGGGGACTGCTTACCAACACTCAAAGCGCACACGGATCTGGGAGTTAGATCATTCTGGCAAGAGTGTGTTGGCAAAATATCAAGAGCTTGCACGTTCTTATTTTGGTACTATTTTAATGAACAAATTTGATGTGAAAAATCAGAACAATTAAAGTAATCTCACAGCTCCTTGAGATCTTCCTCAGTTAATCAATGGGGTAATTGATACGTATTTAGCCTCTGCAGTCAATTATAACTTTGTTTAATTCTTGGCCTTGTGAATTTCCAAGCAATTCTGGGCAAATAACCACTCTTAATCTCAACTGTGTCATCTCTAATAATGAGGATAAAAATCAAATTTATAGCACTGGGTTATTGTAAAGATTGAATTATATGCCATAACTCACATATAGTACATCAGATACTGCCTGGCTCTTCATGCTCAATGAAGATGGCAATGAAGATGATGATGATGATTGATGATGTGACTCCAGTTAGTAGTAAACCAGTTTTCCTTAAGCTTAATTCTGCTTTTGGCTGCTATGTGACAAAATCATAATAAAATAATAGAATTTAGCCCTGAATGCAGTCTTTTGCCACGTACTTATTTACAGATGCAGAAATTAAAGCTTAAAAAGGTTAAGCAAGAGTCCTAGATTTTACAATTAACAGCAGATCCAGGAATAAACCTTGATTCTTTATCCAGGATCTCCAAAGTTCGTGTTTTTCTTCTACGCTTTGTCCTTTCCCTGTCTGACAACTTCCTTTGTCCTTTGCTCCAACAATAAAACACATAAATTTTACAAATGGAAAGCAGATACGAATGCCAGATTTAGAGGAGGCAGAGGGGAAGAGGGAAGAGAGAGAATTCTAAATTCCTTAATCAGTAGCAAGCTCACTAAAACCCACCCTTGTTATGTCTCCAAGAAAGGTGAGTTTTGATAAGGACTAAAAATGTCTTGGGTTCCATTACTTGCTAGGTCTTTACTGAGGCTGGACAATACATAACTTATACAGACTTTTTTGTTCTTTCTAGAAGCATTTTTGAGGGGACTTCTTCAACCTTATCCAAAGATTCAACCTGTTTTCTATTTTGTGTTTATGACAGAACTATTTGTTCACTAAGTAAAGCCATGCCCACTCAATCTCTTTCTCCTCTAACGACTTACAACAGGGACTGGCAAGCCAGGTAATCTCTTTGCAGCCTCCTTGGGGACAAGGATGACCAAGCTGCCCACTGGGGGTCTTTAAAGTAGGTTTTCCTACCTTATGAGAGGGAATAACATGAGAAAAGAGTTAATTCTCTGTTTTTGTTTTTTAATTTGGAATCTGAATATTACATTTGGAGCTATAGCAGCTATTATTCCCCCATGAGGCAATAATCATGATGACAATAAGCCAACAATTCAGAATACTGAAGTGGATAGATAGAAAGAAACTGAATTCTTGAAAACATTCTGGAATTGATGATCTATCTTGAGACCACACATCTTCAGGCTTGCTGTTAACAATAAATGCTATGTTTTAAGTCATTATTAGTTAAGTTCTCTGTTATTTGTAGCAGATGTTATTTCCAAATGACACTTCTAGATGGAGAGAGTTAAGCATGTCAGTGGCATCTCTACCTAAGTGGAGGAAGGTTCCAAATTTTTCTTACTCTACCAGCTTCAGGGAAGGGAAATGATATGGAAATCTACAAAGTAATCAATCCATGAAGGTAATTTAGACATAATTCAGAGAATAAAGAGTTTTTTTGTCTCAGTATAGGACTAATTATAATACAGTTAACCCTACCACTAGAAGATTTACCTCCTAGCACAATAAATCAATTGTTTGCCTTTAAGAGATAGTCTTGAACAATATTGCAAACCATCTAAAAAGCTGTGTGTTTAGACTTTCATTGAGCTTTATGGATAATCCTAATTATTTATCTTGATGATGTTTCTTAATTTTCTGATATTTTATATCAGAAGTCATATTTCTTTTGCTCAGCTGCATGTTTCACATCACCAGTTGACTCTTAGTGAACAGCCAAACAACATATTAAGTGTTTTTGAGGACCACTCAGAAACAATTAACTTGTTAATGTACATGTCTATTTTGAAAATGCACTCTAAAATTTCTTTAAAACTTGCTGGGTTTAAACTTTTCAGAAAGTAATTTAAAATGTGCCTACCCTTTGACCCTGCAACTAGGTACCCTAGTACCCACCATGTTATGAAAGATGGCCACAGTTACTTACTACGACTTCTACTGAGAAGTAGAGTCTAATTTCCCTCCCTTTAACTTTGGGCTGGCTGTAGTGGATTCCTTGACCAGTAGAAAGTCACAAAATTGATGTTACAGAATTTCTAAGGTTAGGTCATAAAACGCCTGGCAGCTTCCATCTGGGCCTCTTGGAACATTCTTTCTTGAGCTCTGAGTTGCTGTGTGAGATGCCAACTACTCTGAGACTGCCATGCTGAAGAGTCTGCATGGAGGCACTCCTGTCACCTGTTCCAGCCGAGCCCAGCTTTCCAGTCATCCTTGTCCAGGCTCCAGTCATAGGAGGAAAGTTGCCTAGGGCCCTAGACCAGCATATCTGACACCTGAATACCCTTGAGTAATTTCCATTCATGGCATATGAAACAGAAGAATCACCCACAATTCCTGAAACTCAAAATCTTGAGAAAAAATAAATTGCTACTTTAAGCTGCTAAATTCTGTGGTAGATTGTTATACAGCAATAGATTACCATAGTATATGAGTCCAAAAATGGTCATTAAATGCATTAGCTGTAAAAATGAAAACCTGGAAACAATTTAAATTCCGTTAACAAGGGACTAGTAGATTGACCTAGAGATTATCATACTAAGTGAAGTAAGTCAGAGAAAGACAAATACATGATATCACTTATACGTGGAATCTAAAGAATGATACAAATGAATTATTTACAAATAGAAACAGACTTATAGACATAGAAAACAAACTTATGGTTACCAAAAGGAAAGGGGAGGTAGGGATAAATTAGGAGTTTGGAATTAGCAGATACAAACTACTATATATATTAAATCGATGAACAAAAAGGACCTACTGGATAGCACAGGGAACTATATTCAATATCTTGTAATAACCTATAATGAAAAAGAATATGAAAATGAATATATATGTATAACTGAATCATTATGATGTTATCAGAAACTAACACAACACTAAATCAACTGTACTCCAATGATAAAAAAACTAAAGCAATAACAAGGGACTAGTTAAGTTATAAAACTAGTTATAAAACATTGTTGTAGATAGTATGAATTCACACACACATTAATGTTTAGATAGATAAGTGTATGTGTGTGTGTGTTTGTCACAAACATGCCTGTACAAAGCTGCTAATGGTTTTCGCATCATGGGAATGAATTTTGCCCCTCTTGCCAGTTTTCTTAGTGTTATGGTTTAAAGATATTTTTGTCATTTTTTGTTTGTATGTTTGTTTCCATTGCTTAGGAGTACATATTCACTAAGAAAATTTAGAAATCAGATAAAAGTGACCAAAAAAACAGATACTACAATTCTATCCAAGGACACTCTTTGTATTCTAGGCTTTTCTATGCATGTTTCATGCATGTTTCTATGCAGGCGTTAAGTTGCTGTACATCTTTTATACATCTGGGCTCTCCAGATTTAACATCATGTCATCTGCAAACAATTATTTTGCGTTCTCCTTTCCAAGTTTCACTAGCTAGACTTCAGACAATGTTCGATAGTAATGGTATCTTCCTGCAGTTTTGGATTAAATCCCACATTGTCTCTTGGACCAAGCTTGATAGTCTCTATCATGTTCAGGAAACACTTTTATTTCTCTATATTAAAAACTTATACTAGTTAATGGTTCTTGGATTTTGTAGCCTTTTGGGGTATCCAATTGGAAAGGCTATTTTATTTTTCATATTTAACTTGTCTATGTGATAAATTTTATTAATAGATTTTATAATGATGAATGGTTTCATTCTTGGACTAAAGACTGTTTTTTTGTAGTCTGTTTAAGATTTTGCAAGTCTGCAGTCATAAAAAAAATTGGATACCCAGATTTCTATTCTGTGTATCTTTGTCAGCTTTTATTTCTAGAATAGTTCTTGCTTTATAAAGAAATAAATTTGGCAACTTCCCTTTTTTTAATCTATGTTTTTCAGTAATTTTTGTAGCACAGACATTAGCTGTGTCTTAAAAACTTAAAATAAATCAAGTTGAAAGCAGTTGTCTGTGAAGATGCTTTTTTGTTTGTGCTGTTTTTCAGCGCTTCCTTTTTTTTTTTTTTTGCTTTTTTTCTCTTTTAAAATCCTTATTGAATTAGTTTTGGTTATTTGTATGTTTTCCTTTAGAAAATATGTCCATTTTCTTGAGATTATTAAATATATTAGCATCAATTGTTCCTAAAAGAATCTCATTTTAAAATATATGCTATAACTGAATAACTGTTGAAATACATCATTTCTACTTTTGAAATAATTTTATTAATCAATCTTTTCTATATCATTATTTGTAAAAGTCTCATATTTTTTATTTCCATAATTTTGCTTTGCAGTTATTTCCGTTTGAAACTCTATTAACTATTTCCTTCTGAAGTATTTAGATTTTGCTTATTTTTCTCCCTATCTCTTGAGTAAACATTTAAAAGATTCCATTTATTTTAAAACTAATGAAAATGACATTTACTCTGAATATAGCTTTGGTTGCACCTCGTTAAGTCTGATGTAAGTGTATTTTTCTACTCACTCTGTTAACATTAACCCAATTTTCTTCTTGACTAATTGTTATTTACAAGAACGTATCTAAAAATTTCCAAGCGTTAGGTTTTTTTGATGTCACTTTCTCTTCATTTGACCTTCCTTAGTATCTTGGAATATGGTCATTTATGTGAAAATTATGTGTAGTTATATTAAAATTGTAAAGATTCTTAAACCAATTTAGTAAAGTTAAGAATAGCATACAAATGTTCCACCTTTCTAGGATATAACTTCCCTCTACTCCTCACCCTACTCCTGCTCAATGCTATCCTCAGTGATTGTACTTGGAGATAAAACCCAATATTTTTTTCTTTGTTATCGCTACTTGTTTGGAAGAAAAAAATGTTCTCTAGAACATTCTTGAGGTTTTAAAGCAACTGAATGGAGTATATTCCGGGTTCAGACATATCTGAGAATATCTTTGCATTGCTTTCATGCAGGAATTATAACTTGGCTGGGTGTAGGATACAGAATGTATTACTGTTAAAGTTTTATTGATGTTACTTCACTTTCTTATTACGTTTAATATGCAGCCCAAATTGGAAGGCAACCTGATATTTTCTGTATCTTGTGACTAAACATTTTGCTGTTGTTGAGTGTTGAAGAAATATTTAGCTTTAAATTTAAACATTTAATTAGGTTAATGCAAAGTGATGATCCCTTTCCTTAATCTTGTCCTTAATACAA